>NC_065448.1:61998978-62298978 GCF_917563875.1 Diabrotica virgifera virgifera | reverse complement strand
GCTTACAGAATGACTGCATTGAAACTCTACAAAAACATCTCCGAATAAGATATAGTCTGAAGTTCGCACGTTTACAAATAGACTGAATATGATCGGACCACGTTAGGCTGCTGTTTACGATACCATCGAGGTCGTTATACGAGAACACTGAATCTAATGGTTGTCCGTTAAGGAAGTACGGCACAAGTGGATTGTTTTTACCAATTCTAATCACTGCACATTTTTTTGCGTTTAAGGGTAGTCACCACTGGGAACACCAAGTAAAAATAGAGTCCAAGTCTCTTTGGAGGGTTAACTGCTTTGTGATAGAATTGGCATATATTTTTGTGTCATCAGCATAGAACGATATTTTACTTAAAACATAGTAAGGAACATCGCTGGTATAAACCGTAAAAAGCAGAGGTCCAAGGACAGAACCCTGCGGAACTCCACTTTCCACTAACCTGTCCTGTGAGAAAGATTCCTGTCAGGAAATCATCAATCCAACATAATAAAGTACCGCGAATGTAAGAACTTTATCTCTAGGCGTCTATGTCCATCTTGGATCAACCTAAAGAATTTCTGTGCACCTTATCCAAAGCATTTTGATAACTAATTTTAACAAAAACCCGAAAAACCTCAGATGTACTCATTCCACCTACGCGACAGAGCAGCTTAACGTTCCTATCGAGACAGGAGAAAACTAAACATTGAATGGTATAATGAAACCCTTCAACACTGTACTTCTTTGAAATAACTTTAAGTTACAGTGGAGTGCACTTTGGTATTTAGAGAAAATTATTTGAAACTAAAAGGCAAACTGACTGCCAGGCGCAATATTTTCCGCAAGATTGAAAATCAAAAATAAAAGTGAAGATGAATGTGAAAAGTTTACAACCTTTCACCCTTATGGCTTGTTTATATACAGGCGGTTGGCCAACGTCGACTGCGCGGTTTACCTGTTTTACTTGATCTCACCCTAATGCCGCCTTTGAAGCTTCACCCTAATACCAAGGAAAATAGGGGGGAAACAGGTTAATCGCGACGTTTACGTTTACGACTTAGAACGTCGTTATTTGCACTCTGCAGTCCTACTGCCAAATATACCTCGCCAGTATGGCTAGCATCATCACACGCTAAACATGTCCATATATCTGTCAATGGGTTAGCAAGAATCTTAAGTGGATGTTTAAGATCCACACATTCATACATAACATCTACCCAATAATAGGTATCACTCTGCCTGATATTCGAAAAGATTTAGCTATATATGTAAATCTAAAGAAACTTCTGACTTGCGGCATTCACTTCGTTTACCATCATATAGCACAAAGATTCAATTAGAGAAAAAGCTTTCTGGCCAGATCAACAATACATCTCTAAGTTATCCCAAAAAGATCTCGTCTTCCAAATGGAAAGAGACTGTTCTTCGCCATCGGAATCCTCGGGAGGAACTTTCAGATAGTAACCATATTCCTTACCCTGTATGAAGGACTCTTAATTATCTCAGAGTCAGATTATCAAAACCTAAAACGAACATGAAGAAATGCGGACTGTTGCCTGCTGATTCCGATACCCCATGTGAATGTAGGCGGTGCAATAGTAAACACGTCTACTTATTTGTCCTCTCTTGGATAAACCTTGCACTGAACACGATCTCTTACACAAAACTGACATGCCAGTTTAGACCGCTCTTACACGGGGACGAGTAAAGGAAAATAAAGTAGTAAGTGATGATTAAAAGTTATACAAAAATAGTATCCAGAGATATTATTGTAAACTGTTTAATAAAAACGAAATAATTTTCCACAACTTTTTTAACTTCTGTTGTGAAAACAACAGTTAAATTAATTCGCATTTATGTAAAAATATCGCTTTTAAATTTTTGGGACAATCTGTATGTGGGTAAAATATATTTTAGTTCTCTCAAAAGTTTGTGTTATGTAGGCACAAAGGATAACACATATGTGGTCGCCATTAGAAGAGGCATCTGACTTGCGAACTAAGAAAAACATGTGTGTCTCCCCTTTTCAGGCAGAAAAGTGTAAATTAAGATATTAATGCAGCGGTTTTGAAAAGAATTGGAGCAGTCCCTTTTAGTTCTCAGCGGTGGACACTTCTGTTCGCATGTGTTCCTCTTTTCGCCGTGAAGATACGTTACGCTTTCCGCAATAATTAGGTTAAATACTCTTTCTTTTTCGCTATTAAGAAAATTTATCGTTAATTCCGCATATTTGTTAGACTTGTTGTTAATAAATGTTTTGTTCGTTTAACACTTTTATTTCTCGTTTGCGCAATCCTTCATATCGTGTTTATTAGTAACTGTAAAACCGGACCAACTAAATT
The DNA here is from genome assembly GCF_917563875.1 of Diabrotica virgifera virgifera. Lineage (NCBI taxonomy): Eukaryota > Metazoa > Arthropoda > Insecta > Coleoptera > Chrysomelidae > Diabrotica > Diabrotica virgifera. The sequence goes on along the minus strand of NC_065448.1, from coordinate 62,296,653 downwards.
CTCAGAACCAGTCGCCCTAAAAGTTCACTAGTTTGTTAATATCGAAGGACTCTATGCTTTGGGACATATGCGTGTGGTCCTAAAATATTCACCTATGTCCAATTAGGCAAAAGGTAATAATTAAACCCTTTTTGCCACCGTTAGGGTGAGATTCAATAAAAACTAACACCAACTTCGTTAAGCACTTGTGTAACCTTTCTTCTTATTCTTGTGCCACTACTACCGGAGATTGGAAAACATCAAGGCTACCATGACCTTGTTTACAGCTGACCTAAAAAGTTCATTAGTGATGCAGCCAAACCACTCTCTCAAATTCCGCAACCACGACATTCTTCTACCGCCTGGATTCCGACTATTTCCCAGTTCCCAGATTGTTTAGCCCAGATGCGGCTAATCTATTGGAAAAGAAAATGCCTTAAAAATTAAAACTTGTGAATAACTACAAAAATCTTCTCAATAGCCTAAAAATAGATAATAAAATTGCTTTAACACTGGAATGAAGAGCTGATTTCTGAAAAAGCAAGACTCGAGGGAAACCTTTGTAAGCCCAGAACCTTTCTGTGGAATCACTAAAAATGCTACAAAAATCGAGATTCGTAAGTTGCTAATAAGGAATCACTCAAGGAAAAGGAGAATAAAAATCATTGACAAAAAACTCTCAGAAAATTTGACGAACCTCAACAAACAAGAGATTAAAATGTTTACCGAAAGGGGCTGGACATTATCGTTTAAGAAAACACCTATTATACGAACTAGGTAAGGTGAGTCGACCATGGTTTCAAATGCAAACTAGAAGAAGAGACTGATACACACCCTGCCCTTGTAATGTACTAAGTGATTTGAAGCAGGAACTCATTTGTTAATTGAAGATTGAACTAGAAGCGCCTAAAACTATTAATAAGAAAACTATTGTCATTCGTTTAGGCCACATGATTTTAATGGAAAATACAAGGTAAGTATAGTACAACAAATGTGTTAGAAACGTGCCAGAAGTTAACGAAGTCTAACCTGAACTGGATAAATACGTAGGGCAAGAAATCCAAATTGCCAGGGACAATCAAACTGCTGAATTACAGAGAAGGATCACCTTAGCATGGGCCGCATATGGAGCTCTATCAGACATTTTCAAGAGCAACTTGCCAAATTATTTGAAAAGGAAGACGTTCAACCAATGTGTGCTTACAGTCATGACTTACGGCGCCGAAACATTATCGTTAACCCAGGCCACAGCAACGAAAATTAGAGTGGCCCAAAGAAGAATGAAACGGTCATTACTTGGGCTGATTCTCAGAGATAGGGTCATAAACGAAGAAATCAGAAGAAGGACCGGCGTCACAGATGTCATAGAGTGAGTAGCATGGCTGAAGTGAAATTGGGCGGGCCATGTAGCCAGAATGAAGGACGGGAGGTGGACCCAAAAAATAACAGTGTGGAGACCAAGAGAAGACAGAAGACGTAGAGGTAGACCACCTACACGATGGACAGACGACGTCAAAAGGATTGCTGGGAATTGGTTGCAGAAAGCTCAAGATCGACAAAACTGGAAGGAATTAGGGGAGGCCTATGTTCAACTTTGGATGCAGAATGCTGGATGATGATGATAAACCTGAACTGTGAAGATTAAGAAGAAGAGAGTGGATACAAATATAATAAACGAACAATTTCATACCACGTCTTATAAACTTCGAATGCAGTATCTTCTTCTTATACGTCTATCGTACATTTTTGGATATAAGCCTCTCCCAACTCATTCCATCGGTCTTTATCCTGAGCAACGTAGGTCTTTCCAATTTGTTCCAATTTGTTTTGCCTATTTTTTTGATGTCATCTACCCTTCTCGTCTGTCTACCTCTGGGTCATCTACCTTTGTAAGGCTTCCAATGTTGTATTGTGTGATTCCGACGTTGGTCTTTCTATCTATCAGAGTGGCCTGCGAGGCTCCAGTTGAGTTTGAAAATGTTTGTTGCAATATCTTCGGAATTTTTTTTTACCCAGTCGTTTCTTTTTTTTGACAGTCGTATACCTAACAATTTCAATTCAGTTGCAGCAAGTTTATTGATATTTGCCTTGGTTATGATCCATGATAGGAAGAACGCATTGGTTGAATTGAGTACAGTAACAAAGTCTACAGTCTACACAACAGTAATTAGACCAGTGGTCATAATATGATTTGTAACGTGGACCCTCTCAACTACTGATGAAAAACAACTGAGAATATTAATTTGAGCGCAAAATACTAAGAAACGTATTTGGACAAACCCATTGTTGCGATGGTTCGTAGAGAATTAATAAGCTAAGAGCTGGATGACCTAATTGTGAGCGCAGATATTGTTAGATTTGTAAAGTCAAAAAAACTAAATTTGGTTGGTCACTTAGAAAGAATGCCACATAATTAAGCTGAAAAAGTAATCCAGAGATGGAAGCCTCAAGGAACTAGAACAAGAAGATGGTCGCGTAAAAGATGGATAGACGACGTAGAGGAAGGTATTAAAATCATGAACATCAGGCAATGTCGAAGGAAAGGATCCGAAAGGGCAGAATGGAAGAGCATTGTTAAGCAGGCCAAGACTGGCAATGGTTTGTAGTGCCATTAGAAAAATGTTCCGTCTCCTTATAGTTTAGTTAATTTTAGTTGTTTAGATTTTATTTTACGATGTAAATTCATATCAGACCAGTCTTAAAGTTTGGGTAAATTAATTTCCACAAATCTCTTAAAATATTAAAATACATTCATTCTTATTACCCATAATTCTGGGTAACATTTGTCAATTGTATTCACAATCCTCTTTAGAAAGCAGGTATTTGAAAAGTTGTGCGAGGCAAGCGATATTGTAACTTCTTAGAAGGACAGTGATGACGATTTGTTAATTACGTTTTTTCCAAAGTGAAATTTTGTAGGACAGGTAGAGACATTTTTGCTTTCCCCACCACCCGGGATTTCCGGTGGAGAGCTGTTTTATATTTTTTGAAGTAGTAGTAGCGAGCAAAGCTTAGATCTATAAACACGTATCATCATCATTCTCTTTGCCTTATCCCTATGCGGGGTCGGCTTCCCTAATTGCATTTCTCCACACAATTCTATCTTGGGCCATATCAATGTTAATCCCCTTTACCAACATGTCCTGCCTTATCGTCTCCCCCAGCTCTTCTTTGGTCTTCCTCTCCTACTCCTTCCAGGAATCTGCACTTCAGCTATTCTTCGTATTGGGTGGTTAACGTCTCGACGTTGAACATGACCAAACCATCTTAACCTATGCTCTCTCATTTTGGCATCAATTGGTGCCACACCTAGACTTCCCCTAATATACTCATTTCTAATTTTATCTTTCTTTGTCACTCCACTCATCCATCTAAGCATTCTCATTTCCGCCACATGCATTCGCTGTTCCTCTTTCTTTTTCACTGCCCAACATTCAGTTCCGTACATCATAGCTGGTCTTATGGCTGTTTTATAGAATTTTCCCTTCAGCTTCATTGGAACTTTTCTGTCACACAACACACCACTCGCTTCTTTCCACTTCATCCATACAGCCCTAATTCTACTGCATGCATCTCCATCTATTTCTCCATTACTCTGTAGTACCGATCCTAGGTACTTAAAACTATTGCTTTTTACAATCATTTCACCATCCAAAGATACCATTTTATTTGTAGTAGCTCCATCTTTAAATGAACATTCCAAATACTCTGTTTTTGTCCTACTAAGTTTTAAACCTTTTTCCTCCAGAGCTTGTCTCCACTGTTCCAGTTTTTGTTCTAAACTCGTATAGCAATCAATAAAGAGTACTATAGAAAAGTGTCGTCGAATATTGTTTATTTTGCTAAAGTAATATACAGGGTGTCCCGAAAAGATTGGTCATAAATTATACCACAGATTCTGGGGCCAAAAATAGGTTGATTGAACCTCACTTACCTATATACAATAGTGCACACAAAAAAAGTTACAGCCCTTTGAAGTTACAAAATGAAAATCGATTTTTCTTCATATATCGAAAACTCTCAAAGATTTTTTATTGAAAATGGACATGTGGCATTTATATGGCAGCAACATCTTAAAAAAAAATTTAAGTAAAATTTGTGCACCCCATAAAAATTTTAGGGGGGTTTTGTTCCCTTAAACCCCCCCAAACTTTTGTGTACGTTCCAATTAAATTATTATTGTGGCACCATTAGTTAAACACATTATTTTTAAAACTTTTTTGCCTCTTAGTACTTTTTCTATAAGCCAGTGTTTATCGAGATATTTTGAATATTTGTCGAATCCACCACATATTTGTATATGGTTAAGTACGATTATAGAGACCTGTTAATAATCTGAAAATTTATTTATAATTTACATTTTTAGGTATGTTTTGAAAAAGAAGCTACATCTCGATAAAAGGTGACTTATGAACAAAAGACTAACAGGCAAAAGTTTTAAAAATACTGTGTTTAACTAATGGTACCACAATAATACTTTAATTGGAACGTACACAATCATTTGGGGGGTTTAAAGGAACAAACCCCCCATACAATTTTTACGTAAATATATTGAAAAAGAAGCCGCATCTCAATAAAAACTGACTTATCGAAAAAATACTAAGAGGCAAAAAAGTTTTAAAAACGTCGTGTTTAACTAATGGTACCACAATAATCAATTAATTGGAACGTACAAAAAAGTTTGGGGGGGTTTAAGGGAACAAAATCCCCATAAATTTTTTATTAGGTGGACAAATTTCACTAAAATTTTGTTTCAAGATGTTCCTGCAATAAGAGTGATACATGTCCATTTTCAATAAAAAATATCTAATAGTTTTCGATATATTGAAAAAAATCGATTTTCATTTTGTAAATTCAAAGGGCTATAACTTTTTTTATGAGCACATTTGTACTAAGGTAAGTTAGGTTAAATCGAACTATTTTTGACCCCAGAATGTGTGGTATAATTTATGACCATTCTTTTCGGGACACCCTGTATAATAGCATCGTATATTCACGGTAAACTAATCCTGATCCAAACAAAGAAGAAATGAGTGTATATATTAATGTTTATTTAAGATTATTAATTAAAATATTTAATTAATTTATGGATGGGAAACTATAGGTATTTATGTGTTGATAAAACCAACACAAAATCTTCCTCGCAAACGATTTGAAGTGCTTACCTGCGATAAAATTAACTTCACCACTTTATGGCATCAAGAAAGGATGGACAAGAATTTGTTAAATAATTTAACTTTTAATAGGTTTTGCTAAGTTGGAGTTTTTGTTCGAGAACTTCTATAATGCTTTAATCGGAAAACTTTGTCATTAGAGAAAGCTATAGGTATCTAGACCACAAAAACTTGATGAGCTTTGGGACTTTACTTAATGCTGTTATTTTAAAATAGTTGTAATAACATTAAAATATTTATCCTATAGTTTTTAGCACCCGTTCTTCACCGATAAATGCGATTAGAAAAATTGTAAAAGTTTCTATAAACTTTTATGAAAAGTTTTTAATGATTGCATTAGCGACATAGTAAATATTGGAAATTATACTGACTGCGGAACAATAATATAACTTTCAATAAAATGCGAACATCTTGCTTTATGTTCGGATTTCATTAAGTTATAATATTATTTATCGCCAACCGTCACTAAAGTCATTAATTATTGTACTCATTTGACGCCATTTGCGGCAGTAAAGTAACACTGTATTGTTTGTACTGAAAGAAGAATTTTACTTTACGTACCGCGATTAATAAAAATAAACTGGGATTGAATGTAAGTGGTCGATGGCAGTAATCGATTATTTATTTCAGTGAAATTAAAATTTATTTTCTTTAATTATTAAAAACCTTTACAAAATTTACGTTTAAAATTTAGTTATTATTAATTAAATTTATGTCAGAAAGTGAACTTCTGTAGTATTTTGCAATTATATTCATAAAACACAAATCAAAAATTTACAGATTTAGTAATTAGGTACTTATCCAATAGTGATAACAACTATCGATTAAACATCGAAATCGGTCATCATACAAAAACTTTCTCTCATCGTCATTACTGTCATAAGAAATTTTTATTTCGTCCAAAATTAATAAAATTCTTTAATCTTGTAAGTTTTGTATTATTGCAAATACAAATTGTATATTATGAAATGGTGTTTTTGTTAATTCGATTATATGTATATAGGACGGTGGCAGATATTCATAATAATTTGTTAGCAAATATATTTATTTAGATTTTCTACTATTCATGAAGGGAAAAGCAACTGCGCTGCGAGAGGCTACATTTCATAAACATAACGTAACTAATCTGCCGTCCTAGGCAAGAAGGCAGTATCTCCAATTTTTACAATTTTCGAGTTTTCTCTTTTATATGAGTTCTTATATAATAATTATTAATATACCTAACAAAGTTAGAAAGCAGTAAGCCTTCATTCCTGGGTATGGTAGACTCTTAAAATTGCAGTAACTCAACTTGTTGTTAGGCATTACTTAGTTAAAAGGCAGTAAGTATCTTATACAAGCCCTAAAAGGCAGTATCCCCTACAGAAAAAAAGAGTGTGTGTGTACTTTGTACGCACGTAAGAAGATATTCTTCTATTATATAATAGGTAATTTAAACGAAGTAAATATACTTAAAAGGTTATTTGTACTTATTTTATTTAAAAATCAAACTAACTTTCTTATCTACCACTTTCAAAAAAGAAGAATATCTTCAAAAATTATATAATAATATACTTACAATCATAAAATCTATAAAAAAATAAAAAAATAATAACTTGCTTGGGGCTTGAACCCACTTCACGTCTACCGCGCCGTACGAAAGTTGACGCCATTTCAAACTGCACCAAACTCTCATATACGTCATGTGGGAATATACACAAACTAAACGTTTACACCATAAATTTATATGAATTTAATAAAATTATTAGTTTGATTTTTGTCGAAATAAAATACAACAAAATATAGAGTAAGGAAACGATATATGAGATGAAGATTTGTAGAAAGTTTGTTCGTAATCAGATTATGTAAATTAAAGCATTGCCTACTAATAGGTAACTACATTATTTTGTTTACATTTTCCAAATAGATAGGTATTGAAACTATTAGGTATTTCCAACTGAAACATTTAGAATTACGTACCTGCGGCTTTTAAAAACTATTTAAAAAGTCACTATAATTATAAATTTGATTTTATTTCTGTCCACACATCAATAAAAACTAATATTATACAATATTTTTGTTTACCGATAACCTCCATATTGAACAATTTTTTTTTGTAAGCATTTATTAACAATCAGAATTACATATCCTATGAGTTAATTTGATAACAAGTACAATAACTTATATCAATGTAGTATTGTACACTAAAATGGCGTTATGAGGTACATCCCCCAGCGGTTTCACCTCAGTTTCAGCGAAGATCTATGGGCCAAAATCTTCGCAATCTTCTGTTGTTTAGTGGCTGCAGTAATGGTAATATTAATTGGTTGGGGTGGCCTTCCAATTTCTCGTGGTGTCTGTTGGCTCTTTCTTGAATTACTGTGCTGACTAACGGGATTTTTAGGTCTGTATGAAGGGCTTGGTTGGAAATGTACCACGGGGCATTTGCGATGGTGCGTAGAATTTTTGATTGAGTTCTTTGGATAATTTTTGTGTTTGATTTGCTGGCACAACTCCATAGTTCTATACCGTACGTCCATATAGGTTTGATGACTGTTTTATAAATCAGCAGTTTGTTCTCAATTGAGAGTCGAGATTTTCTACCTATAAGCCAATTAATTTCCTTCACTCTCAACTCAATTTGTTTCTTCTTCTTTAAAATGTGTTGTTTCCAGTTTAATTTAGAATCAAGATGAAGCCCCAGGTATTTGACGATATTCTGTTGTGGTATTTTGACTTGATTAAGGCTAATATTTGGGCATTGGTCTTTCCTTAGTGTGAAAGTTATATGTGTTGACTTAGTTTCATTAGCTTTTATCTTCCATTTCTTTAACCACTGTCCAATTTGGTCTAGGTGTTCTTGAACAATTATTGACAGATCATTTCAAAATTTCAACACCCAATCAGAGCCCGTATAACAACTAATACCATACTGTCCGTGTGCGCATGCGCGCGGATCAATAAAATTTTACCCTCAATCGATTCGCCGCTAAAGAAGAATATCTTCAAAATATTAAGATACTGCTTTTTAATCTAGCAACTGCTTGACTGCTTTTAAGCAAGGTTGTAATAACATACCTTGCGTAAAAGCAGTAGCAGCCCTTTTCATTAAAATTTATAAAAATATCTTATAAAAAAATAAACTTATTCAATGATATGATACATATGAAAAAGAACTACAATGCAGTTAAACAATTCCAGAATCCATAAATATTTTCGGGGTGGCTCAGCCCCGTTTATTAAAATCTGCATTATCTCGAAACTTACATTTGCGGAGACACTGCCTTTTTTCTTAGGACGGCAGTATTAACGGTATTCTTAATTTTTGGTATTTTATTTTAAGTGACAAAAATTGGTTTCATATTTAAATAGAATTACGACTAACTGTTTAAAGTATATTTATTTCGTTGAAATCATAATAATAGAAGTATAACGTCTTACGTGCGTACCAAGTACACACACACACACACACACACACTCTTTTTTCTTTAGGATGTAATTAAGTAAGTGTTAATGTTTTATATGATTGGCGATAAAATCTTGTATGCACCACGTCAGTAAAGACTCTTTATCGAACTCGTCTGTTATTCGCCTCACTCGCTAGACTCGTTCGGCTCATAATATCAGACTCGTTCAATAAAGTGTCACTTTACTGACTTGGTACATAAATAACTATTTTCATATATTAAGAACTCCGCAGTCAATATAATTTGAAATTGCGTCGTCAAATCATAATTTAAAAAAAAATTGTGTACAAAATTTTAATTTATTTATGATATTATTATATTCTACTAAAAAAACAGAGGCCTAAAATATCTAAGCACAACACAGGGTGTTCTGAAAATAACAAAATTTAGGCCACCAATAATAAGGCACAGAAGAAAAAAATATAAAATAATATAGATAGTCTGTCTTATAAAAAAACATGTGTAAGTTTTACTTTTAATAAAATTAAAAATAATATCAAAAATAAATCTATTGTGACGAATCTTCTGGTAACACCTTCGTGGTTTCTAAATTTTGCAAACCAACGAATTGCCGGAGCAAAAGAACGCCGAGGGCAGGGGCGTGCAGTCCATGGAAGCAAGGGAAGCATTGCTTCCCTTGGTTTCCGTAGTAATGCCGTACCATCTGAGTAACTGAGATAATTTTAAAAAAATTGAACAAACACATAATACGCAGGATTTTAAGTTGCGTACGAGAATATTTAATTATGTAGTACAAGCAGCAAGTACCTACCTAATAAGAAAAGACAAACGTATTTTACTCTATTTTTGTCATACAGTAAATAACTAAGCAATGAAATAGGTACCCATACTAGTATAAGCAGCGCTGTATGCTTACGGTGACCATATGTACTTATTTAAGTAGGACAGTACTTATTTTTAAATATTGTCCTAATGTACTTTAAAACCTTTCTAAGGACACTCGAATGTACTTATTTTTTCTAAAAAATGAATATTTTTATCTTTTACTACTTTTAAACAAATTTCTTTGTATACTGTTCCAGCTATTGCAGCTTTTGTGTCTTGATGGTTTCCAATATTTCCATTTTTTTGTTGACTCTTCTCATGACTTCGTTGTTTGTTACAGGCTCGGTCAATGCTATCTTCAGATACCTTCACCCACAGTTCAAATGCTTCCAACTTTTTAGTAGTCGACGCGTTAATTGACCATGCTTCTATCCCGTAAAGCAGAGTCGAGAAAATAAAACACCTTGCCAGCCTAACTCTCAAGTCTTAATTATTTCAGTTCTCTTGCACAAACTACCTTGCTCATTTTATTGAAGTTGGTTCTTGCCTTCTCTATTCGAACTTTGATTTCTTTGGAGTAATTGTTTGTGTGATTAATTATTGTGCCAAGATAGTTGTAGTTTTAAACTTGTTCTAAAGTTTTACCTTTAATTGTCAGGCTTTTATCAATATTTTGGGTTTTTGATATCCTCATAAATTTAGTTTTCTTGATGTTTACTGATAATCCATATTGTTCTCCATACTCAACTATCTTGTTCAGTAGCTTTTGGAAGTCTTGGAGGTTGTCCGCTATTATGATAGTGTCGTCTGCATGTCTAATGCTGTTAATTGGCGTTCCATTTAGGTACCTTTATTCCTGCTGTTACTCCCTCAAGAACTTTTTTCATAATTTCTTCAGAGTATGCATTTAATAGTAGTAGTGACAATACACACCCCTGTCGCACTCCTCTTTTAATTTCGAACTCTTCTGATGTGTGTTCGTTAATGCGTATGTGTGCCTGCTGTTTATAATATAGATTTGTTATAATTCAAAGGTCATTGTATTGTAATTGTTTTGCTTTGAGGACGTCCATTAGCTCTTTGTGGCGGACTTTATCGAAAGCCTTGTTGTAATCTATGAAACAGACGTACATATCCTGGTTCACATTCAAGCATCTCTGGATTAGTAGTGTAAATCCAAAGTGGGTTTCTTCAACATCAAGATCAAGTTTTTGGTAAATGCGTTTATGAATGATCCTTAAAAACATTTTAAGTATGTGAGACATCAGGCTTATGGTGCGGTGGTCGTACACAAAACTTCACTGCACAAGTGAAACATTTTTACACAAAATTTGTAACCTACCTAGAAAACTGGAGTACAAATTTTCATGAATTTAAACTATTCAAAAGCATAGATCTAAGGCGGGCTCCACACTCTCGGCGAAGTTACTTCGCCAAAGTTGACCGAAGTCCGAAGTACCCTCTCTACACACTCGTTCTAATTCGCGAGGAAATGCGATACCGACAAAGAGCGGTGCGATACCGACAAAGATCCCTTTGGCCAGACCGACAGAGAATGGAAGTAGAACGAAGTGAGGCAAAGTTACACAAGGTGGCCGTCTACACTCTCGTACTTGTTGAACCTCGATCGACTTCGGCGAGAGTGTGGAGCTCGCATTAGAAGTGAAATAACATGGAACGATGTTTGTTATTCTCTCGAAGCTTTTAAATTGTATATCAAGGCAACCATGTTAAACGAAGATCAACTCTTTGACGAACTGGGAATTTTGAAAGACGTGGCTACAAGTGAAAAAATTGCTGAGTGGAACAGAGAAGAAAAAAATAGTCAGGATCAATGGCTTAAAGTTTTTAAGTGTGTAGATCAATTCAAACTGAAAAACTTACAAATATTATGCGAATTTATTTTTTGTCTTCCGGGTACTAGTGCGGCCATCGAGCATTTATTTTCTGTAATAAATAATTATTATTGGACGTCGGAAAAATCACAAATGTCCATATCCACTCTCAATGCAGCGATGCTGGTGTATGCAAATTTTGATGAGACTTGTATGAAATGTTTCACTTACTTCAGTCAAAGCCGGACCTTCTTAAATTAATTTTAAGTTTAGAAAAATATGAATGATACAAAAAACCGGAAGAAGATGAGGCTATTCCAGGTCCCTCATCTAAAAACTCTTAATTACAGGCTTGTAACTTTTTCAAAGTTAATGTAATGTGTTATGTTTAGTTTAATTGATATAATTTTTTATGTTTAGCTACATAGTTTATTTATTTTTAATGCCAAAAAGTTATATTTGTCCAATAACTAGATACATTTTGCGTTTTTAATACGTTTTTGTTTTTAGTACTTTTTTTTTCTTTAAAAAGATATGGTCACCGTATGTATGCTGCATCCTTTCGTACTCGGACCATGATCGTATTTCTACGGTGGTATTCGGAGTTATATCGGCATAATAATCTGATTTTTAAGTTGCTTCTTTCCAGCGACTCCAGCGACTCCAGCGACTCAAGCCTATGTAAAAATCATCGGGGTTAGATGGTGAGCGGTGAGTTCAAATTTGGGGCATATCTTTAGCTTATAAGCAGTTTTGTCAATTGCATACGAAGATGTTTTTGGTGAATTTAAATGGGATTTACCAGCATTTGACAATGACGGGCTTCGTTGACTGATTTTTTGAAAGTATGAAGATGGATTTTATTGAAGAATTTATATAAATAAGTACATAGAATTACTTATATTATAAATACTAAATATAAATATTATTTATATAAATATATTATAAAATATGTGTTAGTGTTTTGGAAAATGGTGAAAATGTGAAATGTGGGATACAGAAACCATAAATAGCTCGAGAGGATTTTTGGATAGTTTAAATGATTATTTGAATTTTACTTTATAACTTAGCTTTTTTCAGAAATATTTCCATTCGCAGATAATTTATTTAATGTATTGCAATGCAAGATAAACGAGATTGGTTTCTGTGTAAAAAAATTAGCGTATTTAAAGATATTATTAACAAAAAGAGAGAGATGACTTTGAAAAATGCTCGAATAATATGATGGCAAGAAGTTAAGTTAAGCCTAAAAGGAAACGAATAGGTACGCACTGATAATGTTGGAGATATCGAATCGTGCTACCGCCAACTATACAATTTACCAGATTTTCGATAAAATATGTCAACGAATGGAAAATAGGTTTTAAGAATTTTGATGACCGAGACTTTCTTTAGCTGTGCAATTTTAATACATTAAAAAAACACATTTTCCTGAAAAACAAACAAAATCTTTGATGCGTCTTTATGGACAATATTTTGACTTGATTTCATTAAGTTCAGAACTAACAGCTTTATATGAGACTGAGGATATTGAGTATTGACACAAAAAATATTGCCAGTGAGTTACTAATATTTTTTCCACCTACCTCTACTGAAACTACACATTTCCTGACCTGATTGTAGGGAGGAAAGGCGTACCTACTTTTCGTCCCTAGGGAGACAAGGTACTTTTACTCCCTAGGGAGTATACCTAGTAGTATGTATACGTTTTATAAATGATTTTACTTGTTTTCTTTTCCAATTGAATATAATCTGATTAAAGAAATGTCACAATATCCACGTCTGTACAAGGAAGTTATAGACAAGTTTTCGAAAAATGGTAGAAGAACTGAATTACATTATAAATAGGTGTTTTTACAATTTTTTTTATAAATTGCTTCCCCTGTTTCAAATTTCACCGCACGCTCCTGGCCGAGGGAGATCTAAATAGTTGTATCTCACTACCCACCTGTCCAGCTGGTAAAATTCCAGGCGAAGATTAGTGCGCCGTTACTCAGAATAGGAGTAAAACTAATATTATAAATAAATAATTATTTCGTTGTAAAACGAAAACAAGAGACGTCTTATTTTTGGTTGGTTCAGAGAGCGCCAAAATCACTCTGACCAGTTTCAGTCCTTGTTAGGATTTCCTCAAAGAGCGCATATTTGATTCTCTCTAGACAACACAACTCATACTATACTATCATCTATACCAGTGATTCCCAAAGTGGTCAAGGTGGACCCCCAGGGGTCCACGAGGGATTCAACGGGGGTTTACGTTGGCGTGAAATAAAAATGGGGGTTCACAAGTTGCAGGTGGGGGTCCACGAAAATTTTATAGCGATTTGGTATTTATTTAAACAAATTTGCATTTTTTTTATTGTAAAATATCAATGGAAAAAATAATATTTTAAGAGTAGTGACCCAAAAATATTATTATAATGCATCATAAAAAGTTATTTTGATTAAAGACAAGTTTTTGATCAAATTTTAGTGTAGAAAACGTTAAAATACCGTTTTTTACATTTTCCTCCATTTCCAAAACACATGTCTTTAGATTTGACTGAAAATTTGCCCACAGATAGCCAAAACACAGGACTTTAAGTGGTTAAAAGGATTTGTATCGTCTTACAATACAAAAAAAATACGTGGAATAATATCAGAGTCAAAAATATATGTAGGCGTCTACTGTAAGTACAATTAATTCGGAAAATATCCGCCATACGAAAAAAATGGTTAAGAAAATTATAATAATTATTGTAAACACAATTTATTTGGATCAATTTCAATTCCTACCATTTTTGTCGAAAAGTTGAGAATTGCGGAGGTATTGAACAAAAACCACTGCTATCAAATCAATCAGGGCTTATGCTCGCGCGTTTACCGCATACGTACTACCTGAAATATTGATTTTAGCAAAAACATGAGAGAGATCAAAATTGTATAAAATTTAATTCTCTCCATTTTTGTATAGGTACATTTTTGTTATAAAACTAATAATAAACGAGATAATTCAATAATTATGCTGTAACTGTCACTCTTTCTCCCATATTTCGGAAAATATCGACAGCACAAAAAATTTATAATAGAATAAATTATACGAAATCATATTTTCCACAACTTCAGTTTTTACACTTGTTGTCGAAACGTTAAATATGGCGGAGATACTGAGCAAAAACGGTTCTCCTTTATTCGAGATTTTAAATTTACACTACTATTGACCCCCTTAAGATTAGAAAAATAGAATCTTGCTTGGGTAGCTCGGCATGCAAGATCAAATGCTAACCCAACTGTACTATATAATTTTGACTCTTTATTGCATGTAACTTTTCTTGTATTGTAAAACTATACAAATTCTTTTAACCATTATACACATAAGTCCTGTGTTTTGGCTATGTGTGGGCAAATTTTCAGCCAAATAGAAGAACATGTATTTTGAGAATGGAGGAAAATGGAAAACAGTATTTTATCGTTTTCTACGCTAAAGTTTGATCAACAACTTGTTTTAAAACAAAAAACTTGTTATAATGCCTAATAATCACATTTTGGATAACCCTTATATTAAAACACAATTTTTTCAATTATTGATAATTTACGATAAAAAATGCAAATTTGTTTAAATAGATTCCAAATCAATGTAAAATCGCTTAAAATGATATTTTGAGAAAAGAAAAGAAGAGGAAAAAGACCTTCAATGTCTTATTTTTACCCCCCCCCCCCCCCCAATGTTTTTCATTGGAAGTATGGTAAAAATATAGCAGCAGGGGGTCCACCGAACCGAAACCAGTATATTTTTTAAAGGGGTCTACAAGAAAAAATAGTTTGGGAACCTCTGATCTATACCTTAATACTTATATAAATTATATTAATATCTAATAATTATTTACTTACTTCTAAAAAACTTTATACAGCTCGTAAAGTCATTCTATTGAGTCAAAAATGAAAACGTCAAAATAAAAACGTGGGATCCGAGATACCGGAAACTAGTACATAATATACAGCGTGTCCCAAAAGTAGCGGAGCGGTCGAATATTTCGCGAACTAAACAACGGATCGAAAAACTGAAAAATACGTTTTCAATAATTTTTAAAAATCTATCCAATGACACCAAACGCGATCGTTTGGTGACTCTACCCCCTGGAGGTGAGCTGTATAGCGATACGCTTTAATTACTATTTTTGCTAATTTTATTTTCTTAATTTTTAATAACTTTTCTCAAAATGAAACAACATTAGTAATTTAAAATTCACATGTAATACACAAACCATATGCCAACAAGGGCCGTTGATTTCAAGAAACGAAAATGTATATCAATAAAAAGAGGTTGTATAAAATTAACGTTTTTTTTTTTAAGGAAACACTAATTGATTACGATGTCAGATTGCCACACTCTTCATGTCAACTTCTTAAAATACAAAAACGTTCTCATCTTTTAAAAGGCAGATGCAGTAATTTATTGCCCTTCTGGCCATTATCGCAAAACCTCAAACCAGTTGACATAACCGGAGGTCCGGCAAGCCAGTCTCTACACAGCATGCGAACGATTCAGACACACTCTCGCTCTCGCTAACAATACCCTTTCGAGATATAAGCAAAACACCACGCTTATTTCCCCAAGATAAATAAATGTATTACTGTTCGTTGTTACACTTATTTTTAATTAATTCCGTCAACATACACCACCGGAATAAATAATTTTTAAAAAACGCGATCGTTTGGTGACTCCCCCCCTGGAGGTGGGGTGGGGGTAACTTTAAAATCTTAAATAGAAACCCCTAGTTTTTTTAGCAGATTTTTATTCCTTATGTTAAAGTAAGCAACTTTTATTTGAGACATTTTTTCGAATTGTGGACGGATACGCTATAATCCAAAAACACAATTTATTGTAATACCATAGGTAAATTATAAAAACGCTCTAATATCTCCAGAAATGCACTTTCAAATGAAAAACCAAAAAATATATGTTTACTATTTTTCAAAAAGCTATCGAATAACACCAAATATGACCTTCCAACCCACCCTCTACAGGTGGGGTGGGGCTAATTTTAAAATGTTAAATGGCAACCTATATTTTTATTGGAGATTTGAAATAATCATGAAAAATTGAGCAACATTTATTTGAAACATTTTTTAGAATTATTTATAGATGGCGCTATAATTGGAAAAAGACTATTTATTAGCGCCATCTATCAACAATTCTAAAAATTGTTTTGAATAAATGTTCCTTATTTTTTCATGACGAATTCAAATCTGCAATAAAAATGGGGGTTGCTATTTAAGATTTTAGACTTACCCCCCTCCCCATCTCCAGGTTGGGGATGGGGGGTCGTGTTTGGTTACATTAGATAGGTTTTTGAAAAGTATTAGACACGTATTTTTTTGTTTTTCATTTGGAATTGTATTTCTCGAGATATTAGACCGTTTCTATCATTTACCTATGACATCAGAATAAATGGTTTTTTTTCGACTATAGCGCCATCTATTAAGTTACTTATTTTTAAGTAAGAAATCAAAATCTGAAATAAAAACTTGGGGGGTTTCCATTAAAGATTTCAAAGTTACCCCCTGCCCCACCTCTAAGGGGTGGAGTGGGGGTGGTGTTTTTGTCATTCGATAGATTTTTGACAATTATTGAACACGTATTTTTCATTTTTTCGATACTATGTTTATTTCGAGAAATATTCGTCCGTTCCGCTACTTTTGGGACACCCTATAATATAAAAACAAAACTAAAGTACACCTAGACGAAAATACAAGTCACATCCCTATCCCTATTTTAAGAGAGGAATCAGATAAGGCGACGTATTACCAACAAAGCTGTTTAATCTATCCCTACAAGACGTCCTCAAAACTAGAAATTATTCAACATATGACATTAATGTCAATGACAACAAGTTAAACCAATTCAAATCCGCTGACGACATCGAGATAGCTAGCACATTCGAGGAACTGCAAACTATGATGGAAGCACTTAAAACAGCCCCAAGCCAATCCCAATACACCAGCCTAAAAATGAGTAATACCAAAACTAAATCAATGACAAACACGGACGATCCAAGACGTATAATTTTAAATAGCAATGCAATATAACAAGTATAACAATATAACCTAGGCTAAATCTCACGTTCCTAAGAAAAGTGTAATAAGTTAAAATAACAAAATTTTTCAGGAGAGCAAAAACAATTTTTGTCATTTTTAAAATGCGCATAGAAGACCCCGTAAGTGAATTTATATATATGGTGTATTCCACGAATAAACGTCTGTTTTAGATTATCGCGACAACGAATATTTTAGTGGCGACATAAGAAGTACGAAAGTATTTTGCTCTAATAATTGCTCCAATAAACAACAATATAATTTGCAATTTACTTTCGTTCTTCATATTTTGCACAGTAAAATATTCGTTGTCGCGATAATCCAAAACAGACGTATATTCGTGGAATGGGGTATATTTGCAAATAGCATTAAAAAATAGTAAATAAATTATTATTTCTTAATCTGCCTAAATCTCTTTATGAAACAAAACGGTTTTTGAGATAATGAGTCATTTAAAAAAAAATTGATATGCTACAGTTTTCTTCGAAAAAAAGTTACAATTTATATCAAAGAATTTAAAGATACAACATATTCGAATAATGATTTTTATTATAAAACGGTTTTTAACAGAATGTAAAAGCAGTATAAACTGAAAATATCGCCTACTAAATTATTCTTGGATATTTTAACATAATAAATCATAGAACACTTAGTAATACTTAGAAATATTACAACAAAAAATTAAATTTCAGTAGTATTTTTAATACGTTTGTAATTCATTTGATACGTCCCCGTAGTGTTTAATAATAATTGCTGTGCATTGAAAGAAAAATCCCCAGAAATTTGTAGTTAATCGTAGTTAGATACCTAATCATAAATATCATAACATAAACATAATCCATTAATGCATATAAAGCTGACTAAAAAGATCACACGGTTGACGGTTGTCGTATCTATTTCAATCAGATGACTAAAACTTTTTGTAAATATTAATTTGGAATGATTACTTCAGCATAATTATTCAAGGTCTTTTACTTTTGAACTTGAATAAATCAAATATTAGGGAAATCCCTGAAAATATTGGAAAGCTATAATAATATTATTTGTTATGTTAGTTGATAGGGATTTATTGAAGTTATACTTCTTTACCGGCGATAGAGGGTGATTTTTTTATATGTTAAAACCTATCAGCCCGGCGCATGCGCATTAAAACTTTGTTCTGATTGGATGTTCAAATGACATGTCAAAAATTATCCGATATGGCAGCTGTGGTTTGGAGGTAAAGGTAAAGGTAAACAAATGTATAATATATTAGTTTTATTGTTGTGAGGACAGAAACAAAAAAGTTTATAATATTGTAGTGACTTTTAAATAGTTTTTAAAAGCAACAGGTACGTAATAATTGTTAATGTATCATGGGTATAAACCTACCTATTTGATCTGCCAAAATACATAGTATGTAATACTTTTATTTATATAATTTGATTACCATCAAAATTTCTATCAATATTCACCTAATATATTGTTTTTTTACTCTATGTTTTGTTGTATTTTTTCAATTCTAAATCATTTCAATTCAAAATTAAAATAATTTGATCAATTTTCAAAATATCAAAATATCACAAGTTTAATCCGTTTAGTTAGTCGATCTTCGTAAATAATGACATATAGTTTCCGTGGCTAAGCGGAAAAGGCGAATGAATTCCAATACCAACCGCTCTTATCAGCGCTGGTTCGAGTCCCAATAGAAACTTTCTTTTTTGTTTTTTTTAATACATTTTATGATTGTAAGTATATTTATTATATAATTGTATTTTCAGAAAATACGTATTTAGTTAAAAAAATTTTCGACAATTAATGTTCAGACATCATTTGTGGCTTGTTTAATGTGTTTGTGTGTGTTTTATGCTTTTATTATTTTAATTTTTGGCACTGTTCTGATAAAAATGTTTGAGAAGTAGTAAGTATAAATTAGTTTAATATTTAAACAAAATATAAATAAAAAGTATATTAATTTCGTTTAAATCATATAATAGAATTATAACTTCTTACGTGCGTACAAAGTACACACACATTCTTTTTTTTTTTAATCTAGTGAAACTCTAGTGATTTTTTAGTGTTTTAGTCTTTTGTGTAATATTGTGAGGCCCGTCCAATGAATGTTCTAAAAACAAATCATACATTGATCGTAAAGCCTCAAAAATTAAATCTACAGATACAAATAATTGCCTTATTCGCGGTACAATCTGGATTAGTCCCGGATTTTGCCGTGAACGAGACTATTATTACATTATTCTAATACACACAATAGTGAAGTGATAAAACTGAAAGATATTCCGATGAACAGAGTAACAACTCGAAATATTACGCTCTTGCTCGAAAAACACGAGACAAAAGTTTATGCTCTTCCAAATTAAACAGCAATAATTACAAATATTACACTTTTCGTTGGATGTAAAGTGGAAATATTGGCAAATATTCCGATAATAAAAGTAGCAACTCAAAATGTTACACTTTTACCGGGAGAACACAAAACTAAAGTTTACGATACTTCTAAGTAATAACTACATTTATTACACTTTTGATCGGAAATACAGTGGAGTGCCACAATGATACCACGATAACTGCGTTTTATTACTGTTTTCTTCGGAAAATGCCGATGAACCTGTTCCGAAGAATAGTGATTCTTTCTCCATATAGGCAATAATTATCGAACTAAATTTACTACGGGTTTCTTCAGAGATAAAGCATTAGATATACTATCCGTTACTGTAGAAAATTGAGGTTCGAAAAAATTTTGATTTATTACACTTTTCTTAGGAACGTGCGAAATGTTGAAACTTAACAAAGAGAACCAAAGTGCGGAAATCACTAGAAGAGAAAAACTGATATGGGCAGGATTTGGGAAACTTAGTTTGATACTTAAAAATCGCAAAATATCTCAATGCTTGTGGAGCAAAGTATGTGGATCCTAACAATGTATATCAATACCTTGGCAGTTAAACTAGCCTTGAAAATTACCAGAACTGTAGAACAGTTGTTTTCGAAAACCAACACCTCTTCAGAAGACTGTAATGTAGTCTACCACATACCCTGCGCAGACTGTAACTCCTGCTACATTGACCAAACCAGCCGATCTCTTCAATGTCGACTAACTTCTCACAAAAAGGACATTAATGATTTCTAAAGGTATCACACAACACGCAATTTCAATCAAACAACAAATCCACTTTTTAAATGTTAGAATACTTTCCAAACAACAAAATTGACCAAACCAGCCGCTCTCTTCAAGGTCAACTAACTTCTCACAAAAATGACATTAGGATTTCTAAAGCCATTAGACAACATGCAATTTCAATCAAACAACAAATCTACTTCTTAAATGTTAGAATACTTTCCAAACAACAAAATTATCATGCAAATGTGCCAAATCCTAAAATATCCGATAACCTTGAATAAAATAACTTATGATGTATCTGTCTATCCTATATATCTGATAATCTCTGACATATCTGATTTTTTTGTCACTTTTTTTAACACATTCAGAATTTTCAATAAATATTTTTAACAAAAAATATCGATATAAAACGTAAGATATTTATATGTACCGAACAAACATTGGATAAATATATTATTTCTTTTTGGAGAGGTTTGGAGAGGAATGGCTATTTTTCTTACCCAATAAGTAGAGAGGAAATCTTTGAAAAAAATATTTCGAATTAATTATTTTCTACATTTTTTTTTCGAAAATCTAATTTTCTTATATAATATAGAAAGGTATATTTACCAATGCAACACGTTATATTACAAGACCTTACTACATATATTTTTATATCGGTCTCGTCGTATATTAACCAATTTATATTTTCAGTCCTTGCTATTCCTTTCTCCGATAAGCACAAAAAAATCTCCATTTTCCACAAATTGAATTTTCTTTTCGCTTTTGTGATCATGATATACTTTTTGCGATATTCAGTAGAGCCAACCAGAAACAGTTTTCTATTAAATTAGAAGAGAAAAAATAGGAGCAGAATATTTTCTCGAGGGTATAAAATTTATGTAATCATAAAAGTCCGAGACCAGTTACATGTGGTCAGGATATCAGTTGCGCAAACGATCACATAACACCTGCAGGGTAATTATAAGTACAATAACAAGAGGTAGAAATAATACCATTTTTATTTTCTCGTAAGGATTACGAAAGTTTTAATCTATTTTAATTCAATAAAAATGATACTGTGGAAATACTATGTAGTGTATTATATTCTACGTCATGCAACGCTCTCTAATATTTAATAATCTTGACCAGATTATGAAGCGGCTATTCTTAAAATTAAAAATTATTCTTGAAATTAAACCTAACAATAAACAAGAAGGAACAAAGAATTTTACCTATATAAAATGCCTTGTAAATGCATAACATCTTTATTCAGGTACCTGATCTAAATTTTTTCTAATTCATCCTCGATACATAAAACACAGCTCCCGGAGCGAACCATGGGCCTGTGAGAGAAATTCTTCTGCGTAAAATTTCGTTTCGGGAGCTGTACCTGCATACATACTATATTAGAATAATTTCGTGACCTGGCCAGTTCTTCTTGACAACCTGGCCATTTGGAACTTGTTTCAGGAAAACTAACCATGGCGACTGGCTGACGTCGAAAAACTAGGCATAACATGAGCTGAAGACAACCCTAGGGTGCAACCATCGTCACTGAATCAGAAAAATCCGGCCGATCATCCGTCGAATAGACAACAGCAACCGGCACTCCTGAGAAAATTCAATTAACCGCCGACACCAAACCAGGAAAAGTCGGTCGAACATCCGTCGACTAGGGTCCACAACAACAGGAACTTCTGGGAAACTTCAGTCTATGGTTTTTTCTTGACTTCTTCTTCTTCTTCCTATTTTAAGAATAGGCTGAATGCCTGTTTTACTTTGGTTTTTAGCCTCAATTAACGTCGTCTGACTATCTTTTCATCGATCGTCCCAATGATCTTCTTCCTTTTGGCGATTTGTCTCTTGCCATTGTACTATTCTATTTTCTGTCATTCTTTCTATGTGCTGATTCCATTATATTTTTCTTCTTTTGGTCCACATGTTTATTTTTTCTATAGCACATCTCGCTCGTATTTCCTCACTTGTTTCCGCCATGTACGTCATTATCGGTGGTATTGTAGATTTGTAGGTATATCCTGGTTTTCGTTTCCGATGTGAGGTATTTGTTTCTACAGATTGTGTTGTTGGGACATCCTGCTGCTCTGTTCGCCATCTTCACTTGATTTTGTACTTCTTCTTCTTCCACTTTTACGTAGCTTGACAGTTTTATTCCCAAGTATTCCATTTCCATCACTTGTTCTATTATTTTGTTATTTACGACCAGTTTACATCGTCTCGGTTCCGATCTTATCACAATCGATTTAGTTTTCTCTGTTGATATCACTATGTTGTATATGAGCGCCGTGTCTTCGAATTATTTAATTAATCTTTGTAGCTCATCTTCATTTTCGGATATAATACGTGTCCACGTTGGGAGCCAATTTTGTAACGGATACCTAACCTTTTTCCACATGAAATCCCCCAGGGGTAATATTCCATTAATAATTACTGATTTCTCCAGAATAATTAGTTTGTCAGTACAGCCAACCAGAAACAGTTTTCTATTAAACTAGAAGAGAAAAAATTGGAGCAGAATATTTTCTTGAGGGTATAAAATTTATGTAATCATAAAACTTCGAGACCAGTTACATGTGGAAAGGATATAAGTTGTGCAAACGATCACGTAACACCTGCAGGGTAATTATGTGCACAATACGAAGAGGTAGAAATAATACCATTTTTATTTTCTCGTAAGGATTACGAAAGTTTTATTCTATTTTAATTTAATAAAAATGATATACTAAAAATATTATGTAGTGTATTATCTTCTAAGTGTACGTTATACAACGCTGTCTATATTTAATAATCTTGACCAAATTTTGAACCGGCAATTCTTAAAATTAAAAATTATTCTTGAAATTATACCTAACAATAAACAATAAGGAACAAATAATTGTACCTATATAAAATACCTTGTGAATGTATAACATCTTTATTCAGGTACGCGATCTAAATTTATTTCCAATTCATCCTCGATTAATAAAGTACAGCTCCCGCAGCGAACCATGACCGGTGAGAGAAATCCTTCTGCGTAAAATTTAGGTGGGCTTACGATCGACGACAGCGTTTTCCATCGGCCATGCTTCGTTCCGGGAGCTGTACCTACATTCATACAACATTAGAATAATTTCGTGACAAGTTGTTCTTGAAAAACTGGCCATTCAAAACTTGTTACAGGAATACTAATCGTGGCTACTGGCTGACGTCTGAAAAGTAGGCATAACATGAGTCGAAGACAACCCTAGGGTGCAGCCATAGTCACCGAATCAGAAAAATCTGGCCGAAAATCCGTCGAATAGACAACAGCAACCGGAACTCCTGAGAAAATCCATTATATTTTTCTTTTGGTGCACATGCTTATTTTTTCTACCCTGGTGGTGAATTGGAAAATGGGCCATAGGAAACTCAATGTAAAATTCTAAATTGTTGAATTCCTGCTTCCCTAATTATTTTATATCAGAGTCATGAGAAACTTTTTGTAGAGGATTAAAATCTTTATTAAAAACAAAAGTTAAAATTTTTCTTCAATTTAAACATAGTCCAAAATTTTGTTAAATAAAATACATTTGCTATACCTAAGTAAGTGCGTAAAAGTAAGGCCACACGTTACTATTTCTGACAGTACGCAAACTGTTAACTGAATAAAACATCTTTATTATTACTACTTTCTCCTCAACTGAGGATATCTTTTCGACTTTATTGTTTTTTAAACAATAAAAACGATAAAATAAAAATACTGACAGTTCAAAATTTGTTAATATAATAATTTCATTGTGACCGAAGGCAACCTTATACACATTCTTGCACTGTGTGTGGCCTAAATTTGGCAAATACTTTGATAAAATTTATCCTGTATGAATAAAAACAAAAATAAATAAAATTTATTTATAAAAACCCACAGTATGGTGGAGATATGTAGATGATGTGTTTTCAATATGGCCTCATAGATCAGAATTGTGCTGTTGAGACATCCTGCTGCTCTGTTCGCCATGTTCACTTGTTTTTGTATTTCTTCTTTCACTTTTCCGTAGTTTTACAGTTTTATTCCCAAGTTTTCCGTTTCCATCACTTGTTCTATTATTTTGTTATTTACAACCAATTTACATCGTCTCCGTTCCGATCATGTCACTATCGATTTAGTTTTCTTTGTTGAGATCACCATGTTCTATATGAGCGTCATGTCTTCGAATTCTTTAATTAATAGACTAAATTTTCAATATAATACCACATAAAATAATACAAAAAATATTACTCTACATCCTACCAGACTGAAAACAATGGGAACCTTCTCTTGTTACACCTCCGAGGCTTCTAAAATTTGCAAGCCATAACGGATGGTGAGACTAAAGAAGATGAGGGAATTTTATAATTTATTATTCACGTCCCATCTACTCAGCCCGGTAAAGTTCCAAAGAGAATGGTTCCCGAGTAAATATGTAAATCAAAAATGAATAACCCTTTTCAATTTCGTTGCAACACAAAACTACAGCCGCAATATATTCTAGTTCAATAAGAAAGTGCAGCAAGCACCTCTACTTATTTCGAAACTTATCAGTCTCTCATCAGGAGGCACATATGTTTGGACCAGAGAGAGCAGCCTATGTGCCTCCTAATGAGAGACTAATAAGTTTCGAAACCGGTAGAGGCGCTTGCTGCATTTTCTGATTGAACTAGAATATAATGCGGCTGTAGTTTCGTGATGCAACGAAATTGAAAATGATTATTCATTTTTGATTTACATGTTTACTCTGATTGGAGCATGAAAGAAGGACATTCTCGTTGGAACTTTACCGCGCTGAGCAGATGGGGCGTGAATTATAAATTGTAAAATTTCCTCATCTTCTTTAGTCTCAGCATCCGTTAGGGCTTGCAAATTTTAGAAGCCTCGTAGGTGTAATTAGAGAGTGTTCCCATTGTTTTCAGTCTGGTGGGATGTAGAGTAATATTTTTTGTAATATTATTTTATGTGCTATTAGATTGAAAACTTAGTCTTTTGTTAGCAGTTGCCGCTAGGGTATCCCTGCCATTTTCGTTGCAATCTGTAACTGCACGCTAGTGTTTGTCCTGGTTGAGTCAGAGAGAGCAGCATATGTGCCTCCTGATGAGAGACTAATAAGTTTCGAAACCGGTATAGGTGCTTGCTGCACTTTCTGATTGAACTATGATATAATGCGGCTGTAGTTTCGTGTTGCAACGAAATTGAAAATGGTTATTCATTTTTGATTCTTTGCTTAATCTTTGTAGGTTATCCTCATTTTCGGCTGTTATACGGCGCCCACGTTGGGCGCCAATTTTGTAAAGGCTAGCTCACCTTTTGTCACATGAAATCCCCTCAGGGGTAATATTCCATTAAAATTACTTATTTCTCCAGATTTACAGTTACATGTGGTCAGGATATCAGTTGCTCAAACGATTACATAACACCTGCACGGTAATTATGTGCACAATACCAACAGGTATAAATAATACCATTTTTATGTTCTCGTGATGATTGCGAAAGTTTCATTCTATTTTAATTTAATAAAAATGATATTCTGGAAATATTTTGTAGTGTTTTAATATTATGTGAAATAATATCATTTTTATTTTCTCGTAAGGATTACAAAAGTTTTATTTTATTTTTCAATTTGATTAAAGTTATCATCTGGAAATATTATGTTGGATATTATATTCCACGGCCTGAAATTTATTTACGTTACTACTTCCACTTCGGAAGTGGTTATCGAAATAGAAAATATTAATAAATTAAACAGTTTTTTATGTTGCTTAGTAAAAAAGTTCTTCTCATAATTTAGTTTAATCAGACTCATTCATATCGACCATTCAAACATTAATATATATTTTAAAGTAGACGACTTTAAAATAATATTGCCAATATTAATGAGTTGCCTTCCTGGGACGACCTTATTGAAAGATAGTTCATTCCATTGCATGAAATAAATTTTAACTTAAGAATATTTGTCACAAAAATCATAGCATGTGATTTGTCTTTAAAAAAACAACCACATGCAACGGTGATAGTAAAACTCTCGTGTTAGTGATTCCATAGTAAATCACGAGGAAAAACCAGGAAAAACCTCATAACACTGTCCCGACATGGTAACGACTTCCTAAATGGAAGTCGAAACGCCAACACATTTCAATTTTAATTTAAACTAGCCGACCCGGTGAACTTCGTTGCACCTTAGATAGTGTGTCATAATTAGATAATCTGTCTTAATAATGCTTGAACGCAATTGCTAGAAATCAATTACTCAAAATCAACTGCTCGAAAATGAATTGCTAGACATGAAAATTGATCGAAATGCAATTTGCTCGAATAAAAAAGAAAATTATATGTCCAAATATTTTTTAAAATAATGCAAAATTTGTAGGTATGGTCGAATGAAATTCGATAGTTTTAAGGCATTCCAGAAGCCGCTACAGATAAAATGTTTTAACAACTCATTAATCATTCAGAAATAGTTGACGGTTATTAAACGTTAAAATAATTAAGACGATTACTGGACAATAACGATTTAGTGAGTGAAATTTAAATTTTTTCTACTGTAATGACAAAAAGCAAGCTCATTAGCAGAGGCCAATTAAAAATTATTTTGCACATCATATTTGAAACAGAATTTGGTTGAAAAATCTCATTTTTGCTGGCAAAAAATATATTATTTAGTCTGGACTAAATTACAGTCCATTTTATCTTAAAACAGAGTGTTTTACCTCTTCACACAGTGTTGCCACACTGGATTTTATTTTAAGTGTAAATTTTCCCAGCGATCTTGGAGGGTACAATACATAAGAAAGATACATAATATGAAAAATTATATGATATTCCACGTATACAGTACGTAAATCGTTCAGCTGGACATATGGAACATACAATATATATATTTAGATACATAAAGATATACATTGTATTATATTAAGATAATTGGGGCAAGTGAGCTCTCTCGATGACAATATGGTTGTTAGCATAAAGGGGCATTAACCTCAAAATTGACAAATCGTTTCGACTGACACAAATAAACGTCAAAATATGAGAATGTAGTAGGTAGCTAAATATTTTTAGCCTAAGAGAATGGAAAAACTGTTTAGTTTTTAAAGTAAAATAAATTTTATTATTTTAATTCATACCTTAACCTTTAACTACACTCGCTGGCGTATTTTTGTACGCCACATATAAGAATTCTACTACAAATGTATTTAAAAATTTAATTTTTGTCTTTGTTTATTTATCTAACCTATCACGCACCGGAATGTGCTTTACACTGGATTTAGTTTAATAATCGGCGTTCTAGGAAGATCGTAATTTACAGTTTATTATTTGTTGTTTCCGGTGGTGGATAACATACGCCACAATTATAGTAATACAATTAGTAATATAAGTACATATTTCAAATGTTTTTAGTCATTATGACATAAAATATATTTTTCTTTATAAACAATACTTTTTCTCAGGTAAAAAATATCATTTCAAAAACATTTTCATTAGGAATTTTATTTATCATGGAATCAGATTCCAGTTGTATATCCTAATTTGCTTACTGAGAAGTAACTCCAAGTATTTGCTGACGCCGAATAAGGTTTACAACAGACAAATAAGTGTATTTTTTGCAAAAAAAAAACAAATCCGCTGTTTTTAAGTGTATTTTATTGTGGCGTATAAAGTACGCCACGCGTGTAGGTATGTTACATTTTGATGCGCGGGTAGTTAAAGGTTAAAATTCTAAATATTAATTAGTTATGACAATAACAAAAAATATTATCAATCATTTAATACATGCAATAGTGTACATGATTTTTTCGTTAGTTCATCTAATAAACATAATAGTCCTGTCGCCAGGGGGGGTACAACGGCCTCCTTAATTCAGATGTACTTACCCAAATTTTTTTTTTATATTTTGACCCGTAGAATACGAATTTTTTGGGTAACAGTTGATCCGGATGTCGATAAGATTGTTATAGACAAAGAACTTGAGGAATTACATAATAGCGATTTCTCGCAAAACAAAACATCTTTTGTATTTTTTGGGTCATTTTAAGTAAAAAATATTCCTACAAGTTTTTTCGTAGAATGCATAGTTTTCGAGATAACTGCGGTTGAACTTTCAAAAAATCGAAAAATTGCAATTTTTGAACCCGAATAGCTTTTGATTAAAAAATAAAATAGCAATTCTGCTTACCGCATTTGAAAGTTTAAGTCAAATTATATCGGTTTTGATTATTTGCATTGCTAAAAATTAATTTTTTTATTGTTAAACAAATCTATAAACACATAGTGTTTCCCGTGCCTAATACATGCGTTTTAACGCATGCTACGTAGAAATTGCCTCGCTTGCACTTGTAGCTACTCTACCTACTCGTTCGATTTTAAATGAGAAATCATTGAAAACATCACTCACATACTAGGTGTTTATAGCTTTGTTTAACAATAAAATAATAAGTTTTTAGCAATGCAAATAATCAAAACCGATATAATTTGACTTAAACTTTCAAATGCGGTAAGCAGAATTGCTACTTTATTTTTTAATCAAAAGTTATTCGGGTTCAAAAATTACAATTTTTCGATTTTTTGAAAGTTCAACCGCGGTTATCTCGAAAACTATGCATTCTACGAAAAAAGTTGTAGGAATATTTTTTGCTTAAAATGACCTAAAAAATACAAAAAGATGTTTTGTTTTGCGAGAAATCGCTGTTATGCAATTCCTCAAGTTCTTTGTCTATAACAACCTTATCGACATCCGGATCAACTGTTACCCAAAAAATTCGTATTCTGCGGGTCAAAATATATAAAAAAAACTTGGGTAAGTCCATCTGAATTAAGGAGGCCGTTGTACCCCCCCTGGCGACAGGACTATAAATAAACTGGATGGTTTGCCCAAGCAAAAGCAAGATTTTTTGAAAATTGCGTAAAATTAAAAAATTCATATTTTATCCAATTTGAGTCCAAAAGTTAATCTGTTGAACTTTTCTTTTATGAAATTTCCCATTCGTTCTTCTTCTGTGCTCAGAATTTTGCTACGGCTTACGGTTCGCTATTTCGGAAACGGACTGCGCTAGGGAAGAAAAGATAGCACCGTTTTGTTCGGAATTTAGCAGGGAGTCTACCTGCCAAATTTCATAAAAATCGGTCAAGTCGTTTCGAAGGAGCATGGCAACAAAGGTATATTTAAATGGCTATTAAAAAATAACGGTTGAAGATAAAAAAGTGAAAATTTAGGTTTGTATGTATCTTTAGCTTCTACATCATTTAATAAAAAACAGTTTGTCAAAAAATTAAAAAAAAATATTTCAGGGGGGGCAAGCCCCCTTATGACGTACAGGCATGAAATCAGAGCTATGCCTATTCCCAGTCCGGTAGAATACACGTGTAAAATTTCATAAAAATCTTTTAAGCCGTTCTCAAGTTATAAATGGTGTAACGAACATAACTCGACTTTCTTTTATATATATATATAGATTGTGGCTTATTTCCCAATACAATAGTAAAAATTATGTGTTTTATTTTGCCAAGTTTTTACGACGCACGGGTAAAGAACCATGGACTCAACTGTATGTCAGTATGTATTACCTGATATTCAATATTATGTAAAAAATCTGTAGATATAGTATCTTCTAGAAGAAAATAATTTTATTGTTTTAAGATAATATTTTGATGTCGATATTGGAAATAAAAAAATTGATATTTGTAGTCTTCGAAATATGTCTTTGCTTGCCAAAGGCTATGCGATCTATATACGATTACACAAAGCTTTGTAACATGTCTCTTAACCACTTAAATCCGAAATCTCTGTTTGATATAAATACGAGTAAATCCTTAAAATTAGAGTCTCAAAGTCAAACATGAGTCTCCGCAAAGTGGCTGACAGATATTTACTCAGGATTATGCAGTGAAGGAAGGATGCCAGAAAAGTTATTCGAGTTATTTATTTATCTAAAGGTTTCTCTGCAAAAGCTGTTTGCTTTTTCTTAGGGTTGTGGGGATGGAGATTTAGTTAGTGTTATGTTTGTAGCGGTATTAACCGGATGTATATTTATTTTAAAACCATGAAACTTTAAAACATACTTTTGTGCCGAGAGTTGTAAGTATTGAATTTTATGTTTATCAACTACACAACTACAGTAAAACCTGTGACAACGGCCACCTGCCAAAAGCGGACACATGTCAAAAGCGACCACCTTTACTAACGGCCTCTTTTAAAATTTTCCAAACCGATAATGTTATGTACATAGCTTCCCTTATTTATGACCTGGTATTTACGGCCACCTTTGTTCCGCTCCTAACAGGAGCGCTACAAAGAACAGATTATCAAGCCACTTCCAGACATGATCTTCAGCGATTTTGTCGTGCCAGGCCTTATAATCATACATATCCAAGTGCACCAAAGGGCACCTTGTCGTATTTCAAGTACCATGAGGTCTGATGGTGGGGTTGATAGTCCCACACATCATCTGTTCAGTCCCGTCTAATTTTGTTTATTAGCTTTCTCCATTCTCTTCGGTTTTTTGCTATCTTTTTTGCACCGTTCCATGTTAAATTATTTTCTTTAAGTTCTTTCTTTATTGTTCTTTTCCACATATAATATGGTCTTCCCTTTCTTCTTTTGCCTTCAGCATTCTAATGTAGAGCTTGTCTAGCAATATTTGTTGTTGGTTTCCGTAAGGTTTTCGTTCGTCCACTTCCATTTCCGTCTTTTCATTGTATGTGCCAGGTACCTACCACTTAATTAACAATGATCTCAGAAGGACGAAGCGACCTGTCACAGGACCAGAGATGCCTTTTGAATGCAGCGCATTCATTTTGTTTTAAGGCGGCTGTTTCTCGTACCTATCCACCGTCTGACGTTCCAGAATTGAAGACTAAAATTCAAGCTTTTTCGTGCCACTCATCAGCTTTAGTTCACAGACAAGATTGAGAACCTTCGTGAACAGCCTGAAACTGCACGGAGGCCATCTTGAACATCTGTTTTATCAGGAACGTCGTCGTGAGCAATGTTCGCAAAGCGATAAGATCTATTTTACAGTAT
Organism: Diabrotica virgifera virgifera; assembly: GCF_917563875.1. Taxonomy (NCBI): domain Eukaryota; kingdom Metazoa; phylum Arthropoda; class Insecta; order Coleoptera; family Chrysomelidae; genus Diabrotica; species Diabrotica virgifera. The sequence goes on along the minus strand of NC_065448.1, from coordinate 62,265,237 downwards.
ATAAGTAACAAGCTGAAAATGCGAGCACTATCATAACGAAAACTTTGTTTATTTACGTATTTTAATTCATAATATGGAAAATTGCTATTATGAAAAGTAGTATAGAATTAATAATTATGTTTTAATGTGCAATTATATCATTATAATTTAAATGGTATGAACTATAAAGGTAGTTTATACTCTTGATCGAAATTCATATTTTTTTAATGCCTCGTATAAAATTAATAAAATTTTATATTTGATGGTTTCATCATACATCTTAGATCATGGAGAGCTTTTTATGAAGAATAACTTTTCTTCGTCAAATTAAAAATAAAAGAGTTATAAATGAAAATGTTGTTGGTATCCATAATTTATTGAGAAAAATCTTCAAATATTTTTTCCATTATTATTAGAAAGATATAATTGCACATATCAGACCATAATTTTTTATACCAAACAATATTATTTCATATATTGTCGATTCGCTTAACTCAGACACAACTGGCTAGTGACTTTAGTCAATAATTTTGCCAATTTGGCAAAAAAAATGATTACTGATTAGTTAATAATTACTAAATAATTAGTAATTTTGCCAATTTTGGCAAAATTCGCAAAAAACAAAAAAATTACCTAATAAAATCACTAGCCAGTTGTATCGAGTTTAGCGAACCGACTATATTTTAATTTCATAGCAAATGGAACAGTCCATTTATCATAAAGGGGAGGCCGTATACTCGTATAAACCCTTTTAAAGCTGTTAATAAATTATTGTTTTTATTAAAATTTACTCAAATTTTATCTTTGAATATTTTATTTATTTTATTTAATAATTAAATTCACTATCAAAAATGTCATTGATGATTTATTAATACTTAATTTAAAATTTAGTTTGACATTCACGAAGTGTCAAACTCAAATGTAAATAACCTATGATTTGCTTAACAAATCGAGATTAAAAAACTATCCTACTTAATAGTAACGATTTCAGCTGGACGTGTAGTGTGTCGGCAGAAAATAAAACGATTGTGACGTCACATTTAAGACTTTGAGGTCGATTATCTCGAAGACGGTTAGAAATATCGAAATGCCGTTTTCAGATTTGGATTCAGAAGAAAAAACTACATAAGAATCCATCGACAAATCTGATCTGAGTATTGCAGGAGCGGCAAAGCAATAACACACACACACACTTTTGCGAATTTATAAACGAAATGTTTTCGTTGAAAATAAACATTTCAATATTCATTTCAATACTATTTATTTTGCCGCATATTGTAGTAAAAGGTTTTTATGCAATAAAATATATACACAATATTGAATAATCTAAATATAAATAACTATGTCATCAATTTTTAAACCCCGTTTGCATAAAAAATAATCAACAAATAAAATTCTACACCCAGAACGTCTCCAAGAGAAATATTTAAATTTATATTCTGCTTAAAATACGTACCTAATGGAGATATTTATGTATCTGCCAATACCTTTTATCGGAGATTTAGATAATCAGCAGCCCAAAGTCTGACCCTTCTTATAGAAAAACCACATAAGGGAAACATTCACGTAACACGAAGTGATTATGGAGAAATCGCTGGAGAGATGGAAAATAGGGAGGGTGGCGATCGAGTTAACAAAGAAAAGCGAATGGCACGTTTTGTATAACAACTCGCTGGAGTATCGAAGACGGATGTGCGGGAATGGTTTGGGGATATCTGCCCAGGCGACAGAATTACGGTTACAATATTATTGCAAGTTGTTATCCACTTATTATCAATAAATTTGATTTATTGATTTTGTTACGAATAAGCAATGGATTATTACGTGCTAATTAATATTGTAAATTAAAATCCCCACTGTTGACTCCCTTCGAAATCCCTGGTTAGATAAATGAATCCAAGATATAGCTGCAAGTAAAATACTACAATTTCAATGGTTATCAACTATTTTAAATAAGAAATAAACGACAATTAAACTAAAAAATAATTTTATTAAAGTTTCGACGTCCAAATCGGATGTCGTTGTCAAAAAATAATAAATTTGTTCAACGACATCCAATTTGAACGTCGAAATGTTAATAAAATCTTTTTTTTGTTTAATTGTGATTAAACCATTAAGAAGTCCAATTAAGAAGGAAAGTCCATTAAGAATAGTAGATTACAAAAATGCCACAAGGGCATAGCTTTAGAACAATATTTCAATGGTTGTTAATAAACAAATCCAAACATTATAGGTAAAGGTAACTACACACAAACAAACTTATATGGAATCATATGATATTTCTTATTATTTCGTGCGAATTTAATAAAACGAACACACGATGTCAAACAATATTTATTTTAAAGCAATGTAGTAATAGTCTGAGAGCTAGTGAACACTCCGACTAACGGTCGTCCTGTAAGGCTAAAAATTTTTCTAGTGATAATTCATAGCACACCAAGGCTAAAAACCATTTGATTGGATGAAAATTAAAGGAGTTTTTTTACGGATCACAATTCCTCTCCAGAACATTACACTTTCCCTTTTATATTTGTGAACAGATCTTACAGGTTTCGTTCTTGCTTGTCTTCTTCAGGAAATCTTAGGATATCAAGAAGAAGAACGGAAATAGTGGGTAAGTGAAAATACCTGGCAACTTATTAGAAAAAGAAAGGACCTCAAAGCCACATTAAATAGAGCACAAAGAAGTGACGACAAAATTAAAATAGCCCAAGAATATGAAGCTGTAAATAAACAGGTAAAAAAGAGTGCTAGAGGAGACAAGGGAAAATGGGCTGAGGGAATGGCTCGAGCAGCAGAAGAAGCAGCAGCAACAAATAACCAAAGAGAATTATATAGAAACACCAAGCGTTTGGCAAACAGGAACACAAACAATAACAAACCACTAAAAGACAAAAGAGGGCAAGTTCTCACAACGACAGAAGAACAGACCCATAGATGGCAAGAGTATTACCAAGAACTCATAGCAGAGCAAGAAAACGAACCGTTTGCGCAAGAAGACCATGCAGCAGGACCAATTGAAAACTGTTTAAAAATAACTGCAGAGAGCCCAACGAAGAAAGAATTAGGTGAAGCAATCCGTCACCTGAGGAATAACAAAGCAGCAGGAATTGACGGTATCCCATCCGAATTGTGGAAAGCTGACATTGAGGGAACAGTGGAGTTACTGGCACCATTGCTGATAGAGATATGGAATGAAGAACACGTACCTACAGAGTGGAATAATGGAATCATAATAAATCTCCCAAAAAAAGGTGACGCGCAGCTATGCGAAAACTGGAGATGAGTAACACTATTGTGTTCTATAAATAAAATACTAGCCTATATTGTACATCAAAGAATTAACGTCGAAATCGATAAAAATCTTCGCAATGAACAAGCGGGTTTTAGAAGGGGAAGATCCTGTATTGACCAGATTGCTACATCACGTATCATCATAGAAGAAATTAAAGAAAATAATGCAGCACTGATAATGACGTTTGTAGACTTTGCCAAAGCGTTTGATAGTATAAAACACAAAGCTCTTTGGAACATTTTAAGCCACGCGAAAATTCCACCTAAGATCATTAAAATAATGCAAATGATGTATAACCGAACAACATCCCAGGTATTACATAAGGGTCAAATGACGGACAAAATAGAAATAGAGAAGGGGGTAAAGCAAGGCTGTATAGTCTCACCTCTACTCTTCAATATATGTCTCAACTATATTTTACAAAAAACCATAGACAGAAAAAACGGAATCCCTTGGAACTACTTAGATGGTAAGAAACTGGCTGATATGGAATATGCAGGTGATATATGCCTGGTATCCCATACAATAGATGATATGCAGAACATGATAAGTAAACTGGAGAAAGAGGCGGCAGAAATTGGTCTCCGAATAAATGTCAATAAGACAGTTGAGATGAGAATAGGCCAACTCCGACAGGAAAAATTATATATCAGTAAAGAAGAAGTAAAACAGGTACAAAAATTTTGCTACTTAGGAAGTATACTTGGCGTACATGGTGGAATCGAGGCGGACATTAAACATCGACTTAGAAAAGCACAACAAGTATTTGGAACACTCTCAAACATATGGAGGTCAACATAAATTAGTCAAAACACCAAAATAAGACTGTTTAATAGTAATGTTAAAACAGCATTACTGTATGGATGCGAGACCTGGGCAATAACAGACGGAACGGTCAAAAAACTCCAAGTATTTATAAACAGGTGCCTCCGAAAAATTTTGAAAGTATATTGAAATTGCAATTAAAAGGAAAATATGGAATTGGCTGGGACACACCCTGAGGAAGGACAACTCAGATATAACAAAAAAAGCTCTAAAATGGACAGTAGCAGGGCGAAGAAAGCAAGGACGACCCACAACGACCTGGAGAAGAATATTTGAAGCTGACTACAAAGGTATGAGAAAGAGCTGGGGAGAGGTAGCAGCTATGGCCAGAGACAGAGTCCAATGCAGAAGCTTCGTGGATGCCCTATGCTCCTTTATGGAGTAACAGGAAATAAGTAAGTAAGTAAGTTGTCTTCTTTAAGCTCTAAGTACATGATTTCGTGGGTCATCTGATTTTACACAAATCCTGACTTTTTCTGAAAATAGCACATTTTGTCAATTTCCAATGTTCCAGTTTTGGTGATGAAGGCACCAATTTAGGCGATCAATCTTGTGCTGCCTGGATAACTCGCGAACTCATATTTGTCCTCTGCTGTATACTTCTTTTCACGAACTCTTCTTCTTATCGTTTCAACTGAAACAGTTACACCTGTAGCTTCCAAAAGCTGCCTTTGGAGCTGCAGGTGAGAAATGATTGGGGGTCTTCTAGCTGACGACAATTAAACGATCGTGGCGAGCCGTTATTACTTTTTGGCGACTTTCCCTTGCTCTATTTTTGAGCTTTCCTAGTTCTTGTTACCTAGCATAGGTTTTGGACAGAACAGCCTGTAATACGTCTAGCTCTGCAGCTATGTCCCTCTAAGAACATTACTTGCTCCACAAGACCAATATTTCCCCGTTGTAAGTTATATAAACACACATGAGGCATATTTTAGTTTTTAATCGCAAGAGTTAATTTATTTATTTTCGTTCAATTTGCAACTCAAGAAAATAACTTATATCGTACCGAGCTCTATTATCTGATTGTTTTATCGATTTGTTTATTTTCAATAAAAACCTTTATTCTTCGCAACAATAACAAGTTTTTTATAAAGAAATAAATATTGCTTTGAAATACATGGTAATTCAATATAAGTTTGGTTGTGTGTATGTGGTTAAACTACCCGGTATTCAACTTGGGGTTTGGGCGACAGAGGACACACCGAAAAACGAAAGAAATTTTAGTGTGTGTCCCGGTCAAATTTTAGCTAACGTCTGGTCTCAGTGGTAATTTTTTGTGTGTGCCGGCGCTAGGGTGTAAGGTGCCCGCCTGCAAAATTAGCCCCCCCCCCCACAAAAACACATTCTTATGGGTGCCCATATAAAAATTTTTAGGATGGGGCCAGACGTGAAGATGTTGCCATTACATTTGGTATACGTTGGATGACAATATATAGTTTAAAGCACCCGAAAAGCTAGGGGGTGGCACGGCCTCAATGACAGCGTGCCTGCATGGGCGCCCATGCAGATACTCGTACAACCCCAGCCTTGGGGACATTATGTGTGTTTTAATGAAACAGTGAGACCCACATTTCCGAAGATCAAACCGGTCACCGACCTACCTATCTGACCGCCCATGACCTGGAGTGGTATCTATCTGACCCCCAAGCTATAACACCACCCCACCCCATCGCAGTACATAACGAATGAGGAAGCTTTGTACTGAACGTTTCCTTGGATGCTCTGAGTAATGGGACATCCTCTGTGTTACTTTATGTGGTTAAACCACCTGATTTTAGGGGTAGCTAGAAGAGCTTTTCTCCATACTAATGACTTGATTTTGGACTTGTGTCCTAAAAATATGTGTTCCAGGCAGCGAGACATCGACTTAGTCGGTGTTCCCCAAATGTCCCCGGTAAATAAAGTTCGGTTACAGTTTTATTGGATCCAAGATCTGATAGAATAACTTTAATAAGAATAATTTTAATTTTTTTAAGAAATTGGTTAAGAGAACTAAGATTGTTTTTGTCATTTCTTCATTTTCGGCTTTTCTTCTTCGGTTCGTGCCGCAGATAATTTTTTTTAATCCATTTTTATTTAACTAAATAAAAATAATAACTTTAAAACCTCAAGATTATGCTTCTGCATTAATGTGAAACCGTAATTTAATAATAGTACAGAGTACTTAACAAATTTAATTTTATATTAGTTGAATGCAACCCTAAATTTTTTAACTGCAGAGTACAACTGACAAACGATTCTGTATTAGTATAGGTATAATCACATGAAATAATACTAAATCTAAATCTAAAAATCTCTAAACTAAACTTTATGTAAAATGTTTATTTTAAATACATATTATGTTTTTATGGGATTAATACTCGATACCTATTAATAAGTAGATAATACCTAAATTACACAGGAGGCAAGAAAACAGTATCACAATCGTGTTTATTTTACTAGAAATCGTTCATTTCCTCTCATAACTGTTGATACAAAACTAACAACTTTCAAGAAATTTGAAGTAAATAAACAAAGCATTCTCATTTAGAGCAAAGTTGTTTGGTTGAAATATAGTATCTTTGACCAATAAATTATATTACTACATGGTAATAATTCTATGTGGCATTGCATATTTTTGTATATTTTACATGTGTAATAATATGCAAAACTAACAAACACTGATTAGGGTATTATGACCAATTTAAACCACATTAAAAAAAAAATGAATTTTTCTATTTTAGTATTTTGCATAACACTAGCAGAAAAAAAGCTCATTCTGGCGCCCCCCAAACAGGGGCGCCTGCCTGCAGTGCATCCCTTGCAGGCCCGTTATCGCCGGCTTTTCTTCTATTGAAGCACGCGTTAAATCGTCGCCAAATCTAATATTACTGATAAGGTCGAATGGGTTAACAAGGCGAAATGTATTGAATCATAGTTTTATAAAACAATATTGGAATTTAAACAGATTTAATTATCGTATTTTCCAGAACATAGTTGTTCAATAGTAACATTTTTATTTATTCACAAACTTGTTGTTCGTTGTATAAGAAATTGGAGAAGAAATGAAAGGCAGACTTTACAAAACAATTATCAGACCAATACTATTAAATACGCGGCAAAAACACGACCTGACACAGAGAGGACAAAAGATTGCCCTAAACCAAGGAGATAAAAACTAATATCCCTTCATAAAATCGATGGTAAGACACTATGAAGCAGAGCTAGAAGTACAGATATATACGACAAAGATGCAAAGTAGAGAACAAGAATAACTGGGTAAGAAACAGAAGAGTGGAAATTTGGAAGTGGAATGATCACATAAGCGGAATGGCAACAAGTAAAGTAGAAAGCACGACGAGAGACGGTTCCTATTATAGGAAGACGATCAGTGGGAAGACCACGAAAACGATGGAACGACGACTTACTAGAGGCACATTGAAAAACAGACAGAGTCAAGAGTCAGGTCTATACAAAAAGAAGACGTAGTTTTTTTATTTCGGCGACCATATAATATTTTCAAGTATAGAATAATTTGAAAACATGACTTATTAATGATGTGGTTCTGTATTCACGGCAGCATTTAGCGTGTTCATATTTTTACTACTATTATTAATGTATTTATTCTCTACTTCTGTAGTTCGTATTAGCTCTTTAACACGAATATGTTAGTCCGTTAGTGGGGGATTGCCTATACCGGTAATAACTCGGACGTCAAAGCCTCATTTGATATCTAGCTATCAAAGATATTTGTTATCTAGCTACTAAATCTAAATGATAATTTCTTTTTTAGTTATTAAGTGGATATGTTTTTATATAAAACATAAAACTATGTCTAAACAGGAAATACTACGTATTAGTTAATATTTCAGACAGACAACATAATAATAGGGATACGAAAATAATAAATAAAATTGTGTCCGTCGACAAGGAGAATAATAAGTTAGAAACAAAAAGAAAAACAATTTAATAAAAAACTGCTTCTTTTTCAATATAATGATCTTGTTAGATGTTTAACTCTTAACCCTTACACTCTGTATCTTTGCTTTTCGGAATTGTTTTAATAATAAGTTTTATTAGATATCTCAACGTAAAAAACTGTGTTTAGAATATAACTAGTTCTTTTAAAAGCAAGATCCAAATCAAATTTCCTTCGTGAATTATGAAAAGGACGTCTGTGGAAATCACCGAAATAGCAGTGGCCGGTTTTCCATTGAGGGAAAAGGCCTGTCGTTGGCAGAGCATGCAGTTGCTGGTGGCAGGAAGTCAAATGGCTCGAGACGACTTTGTGGTCTGATGTGGGATATTTCTGAGGCTTACCCTATTGGAAATCGCATGTCTGCAATTTATTCAATAGGTACATTATATAACTCACTCTATTTAACATTGAGAATAACATGTGGGACGTCATGCAGCGAGTTTGTTCGGAATTATCACAAAATTACTTTATAAAATTACAGCAGATTTTCACGACAAACTTGTGTAATTAGCTTAACAAAATTTTATGGTAAAAAATCGAAAACTCGTTACCACCATATCGGATTAAAATTTTCAGGGTAGCTAAAATATAAGCAATACTTTTCTCCAGAAAATTTTTATCCCACTGACTGAATTTAATGAAAACCTTGACAAATCGTAACTAGGGATCAGCTCAAGAAACCCTGTTAAGTATTTATAAAACATTAATAATTAGATCTGAATAATATTGCAGATCAATTATACACTCACGTGTTTAAATAACATTACTAAAAAACTTGAAAATATACTGGGTGTAACAAAAATACAGGTCATAAATAAATTCACATATTCTGGGACCAAAAATATTTCATATGAACCTAACTACCTTAGTACAAATGTGAACTTAAAAAAAGTTACAGCCCTTTGAAGTTACAAAATGAAAATCGATTTTTTCCAATATATCGAAAACTATTATATATTTTTTATTCAAAATAGACATGCTTATGGCAGTAGTATCTTAAGAAAAAATTATAGTGAAATTTGCACACCCCTTAAAAATTTCATGGAGGTTTCGTTCCTTTAAACCCCCCCAAACTTTTGTGTACGTTCCAATTAAATTATTATTGTAGTATCATTAGTTAAACACAATGTTTTAAAAACATTTTTGCCTCTTAGTACTTTTTCGAAAAGTCAGTTTTTATCGAGATATTTCGAATATTTTTCAAATCCACCACATATTTGTATATGGTTAAGTACGATTATGGGTATTGGTAATAATATGAAAATTTATTGATGATTTACATTTTTAGGTATATTTTGAACCATATTAAAAGAGAATCCACATCTCGATAAAAGGTGCTTTATCGAAAAAACACAGAGTGACACAAGTTTTAAAAGCACTGTGTTTAACTAATGGTACCGCAGTAATAGTTTAATCGGAACGTACACAAATATTTGGGGGGTTTAAAGGCACAAAACCCTCATAAATTTTTTATGTAAACATATTAAAAAATAAGCCGCATCTCGATAAAAACCGCCTTATCGAAAAAATACTAAGAGGCAAAAAAGTTTTGAAAATATTGAACTTAACTAATCGTATCACAATAATAATTTAATTGGTACGTACACAAAAGTTTGGGGGAGTTTAAGGGAACAAAACCCCATAACATTTTTAGGGGGTGCACAAATTTTACTATATTTTGCTTTAAGATGTCTCTGCCATAAGAATGCCACATGTCCATTTTCAATAAAAAATCTCTATTAGTTTTCGATATATTCGAGAAAATCGACTTTCATTTTGTAACTTTAAAGGGCTGTAACTTTTTTTATGTACATATTTGTACTAAGGTAAGTTAGGTCCATTCGAACTATTTTTGGTCCCAAAATATGTGCTTTAATTTATGACCTGTATTTTTGTTACACCCGTATAATATGTACAAAACAACGATGTACTAGAATTGCGCTTGGAGCTTTCCGGACAACTCACATCATAATAAGACTGACTAAAGCCGTCGAACCGTCTCTATACACCAAAGAATATAATTTACTTTAGCAGTTGCCACATTTAAATAAATATTTCAGCAACACTTTTAACATAATATTTACTGCTTATTGTATTGCTAATGAAATATTACGTTCGTAATAATTTGATGATCCAAGGAACGGTGGTCTATCTATCTATGTAAGGATTTCTACAGCTGTCCCGCATTCCTTTTTTCAACCAGCGTCTCTAGTCGTTTCTGATCTGCCATTATCCGTCTCTAATGCCTCGTCTTCATGTAGCGATGTATGAAAGTTGGTTTAACTACTAAAAAATGTAAAATATTATTGGCACCTCATGGGACTCCAATGTGACATTTTAAAAGTATCCTTAGAAATATTTCTAGTTTTGTATATCATCTAATGTTTTATATGCTTGATAAGCTTGAAATCTGTAAATTCCTAGTTTTTTACGTTTTCGTCAATATTTCTAAAACTATGCGGTCAGCAATGAACAACCTTCTATACAAACATGTTATACGTTAAATTTGAAATAAAAAGGCCCTATGCATAATCCTTATAAAATGAACGGTTCCAAAGTTACGGAGGCAGTATGGTATAATTGAAGAAGACCTAATCCAGACATCCAAAGTATAAGTTTTCCTCCAACACCAAATTGTTCTATATGGTTCACATATTGTTCAGTAAAAAGTTACACCATTTTGAGCGTACGGTTTGGGGGTTAGATGGGGGAGAAGTCGGTAAATTAGTAGTTTTTTTATGTTTTTCGTCAATATTTCTAAAACTATGCTTTAGTGCAGCGGCTCTCAATCAAAGGTACATGTACCACTGGTGGTATATATCATTTGCGGTGGTACACAAAAAAATTAAACTAGTAGTACTTAAGTCTTGGTAATACAATCTAAAAATATAGGTGGTACCAAAAATAATAAAAAGAACTGTAGGTGGTACATAACTCAAAAAGGTTGAGAACCGCTGCTTTAGTGTAAGCAATGTTCTATACAAAAATTCTATACTAAAAAATGTTCTATACAAAAATGTTCTACATAAAATTTAAAACAAAAAAGGTCGGATACATAATTGTTATAAAATCAACGGTTCCATAGTTACGGAGGGCGAAAAGTGGAGGTTTTCGATACTTTTATATTATGTATTTGGTTAATAATTGATGATGATTTTGGGTGGTGATGCTTACGTTTCTTCAAGGGCTTATCACTTATCACTAACGTACCATCGGCCACTGAAATAAAAAACTTTATTTACAAAACACAATCCTGGTAAAGAAAATTTCTTTTATCAGTAATAATGTTATATTGCATATTATTATATAAAGTATCGAAAACCTTCATTTTTCACCCTTCGTAACTCTGGAACCCTTGATTTTATAACAATTATTATGTATAGGACCTTTTTTGTTTTAAATTTTATGTAGAATATTTTTGTATAGAACATTGTTTGCGATAAAGCATACTTTTAGAAATATTGACGAAAAACGTAAAAAAACTACTAATTTACCGACTTCTCCCCCATCTCCCCTCAAATCTGACGCTCAAAATGGTGTAACTTTTTACTGAACAATATATGGACCATATAGAACAATTTGGTGTTGGAGGAAAACTTTTACTTTAGATGTCTGGGTTAGGCCTTTTTTTGGACCTAGTATACTATACTACCTCCGTAAATTTGGAACCGTTCATTTTATAAGGATTATGCATAGGACCTTTTTTATTTCAAATTTAATGTAGAACATTTTTGTGTTTTAACAATTTAATGTAGAACATGCTAAACCGCATAGTTTTAGAAATATTGACAAAAAACTTAAAAAACTACGAATTTGCCGATTTCTCCCCCCCCCCCTCAAACCCGACGCTCAAAATGGTGTGACTTTTTTCTGAACATTATGTGGACCATATAGAACAATTTGGTGTTGGAGGATAACTTTCACTTTGGATGTGTGGGTTTGGGTCTAGTTATACCATACTAAATGCAGTCAATAAGTATTAAACTAGTGCACGACAAGTGGAGATGCGCACTTTAAAGTAATATGAATAATAATGTTGATAGATAAATATATCTACAAGGTATATTTACTATTAGTTGATATTAATAATTAATTAAAAACTAATTACTTTAATTAATTTACGCATAATTAATTCGCTACTGTTAATTAATATACTGGTATATTTATCAATAAACGATAATACATTAAATAAATATAGTATAGAATTAAAGTGCGCATGCGTTGTCGTGGACTAAAGGTCACTTACAGGGTCCGTGAACGAACATAATTAGTTGGTTTTATGATGTTTTATATACATAATGAAATGAAATTTAATGGAGACCAAGAGAAGGCAAACGCAGTAGAGGATGGCCGCCTACACGATGAACAAGCGGGTTAATAAAAACTCACAAGAATCAGCAAAAAACCTTGAAGTGTGGAAACAATTGGGGGAGACCTATGTCCAATAGTGGACGTAAATTGGTTGGTGGGCTGATGATACTCATACTATTTTTGCTTTGTCCAAATATACTCGTAGGCTTGTTTAAACGTTTTAATGATTTATCTAAGTATACACACGTATAAAAATTTATTTTTGTTTTCTTGACTATTTACCAAATTAACTGTATCTATTTTTTTTTTCAGGTAAGTTAAAACACTATTTGTATTGTTGGTAAGTACCAGCAGTTTATTCTCTGTATGTAATAATTTATCTAAAAGTCATAAACTTGGAACATCTTATGGTTTTGTACTTTCATTGTTTTTACATTATTGACGATTAGGCCTGGATCTCGCGTATCAAAAAAAGTTGATTAATAGCAAGCAGAAAATTTGTTAATAGCTGAACGGTGTCTAGACGTACAAACTTTGATGTGCGGGAACACTGGAATAGGGGAAGTTTTAATTGTGGAACAGTTTAAAAATTTGGAACGTCACATTACGAACACGTCCGATGTATTTTGTCCGACAGAACATTCAGTTGATTTGTTACCCTTTCATTAAACTCTCATGCAAAAATCAGACTACTATTACTAACCATATTAATAACCAAGATGATTCCTGTCATTTAACATGTTTTTCGTGTTCCACTTATTAAAATCCCCAGTTGGTGATAAACACGAGTCTGATTTTTGCATGAGAGTTTGATGAAATGGTAACAAATCAATTGGAAGTTCTGTCCAACAAAATACATGGAACGTTTTCGTAGTCAGACGTTTCAAATTTTTAACCTGTTCCACAATTAAAAGTTCCAGTCTTCCCATACATTAAAATTTGTTCGACTAGACACCGTTAAGCTATTAACAAATTTTCAGCTAGCTATTAATCAACTTTTTTCCAGGTCTAGATGAAACTATTTTAATTTTAACAATAAAATCCTGGACTTTTGACACATGCCGCAAATCACAATACGAGTAATTTTTGTTTCTTTCCATATATGCGGTGTATAATATTTGTGTAAACAGATTGGAAATAATCAAATGTGAAGTATCATAGTTTGCATCATTTCATCGCACGCGGTATTATTTCAATATCAAATTAATTACTTTACAATACTAACTTTGCATCAGAACTTATTATACGCAGAAGCCTATTGTTTATTATAATCAACTATGCGCCACATGCACAATAATTAAAACAATTGTGAACGTAATTTCATTTGGTCCAGCAACTAATATTAATTACTATTAATTAAAACCCGTGTCACTACCTAAACAATTTCAAAACTATTGGTTTTAATTAACTCCGTTGTAGATCATAAAACAGCCTTACAGCCACAATTTACATGCGTGAGAGACATTATTTAATTATTTATACTAAGGTGAAAACAGTAAATATACAACAAAACCAATAAAAAAATGTTAAACGGGAAAATAAATTAAATGAACAGTTAAGGGTATAGGTGGTATAGGCTCAAAATCGCAAAATGTCGCATGTCAAAATTTATGCGTTTTAAATGTATCCTTTTTTTCATCCTGAGAAAACTAATAAGTATTTTTGAAAAATTTAAACGCGGAATTAAAGATTAAGTTATTGCCGAGGGCCGAAAGTCTCTGAAAATTTCTATAGTGTTTATTTTAATAAGTTACAGTGGTGAAAAATAAGAGAATATTTAGTGTGACATTTAATTTCAAATATATCATACAAAAGAAACTATGATTATTGTAAGGGACTTTCGGCCCTCGGTAATAATGCAATCTTTCATTCTGCGTTTAATTTTTTTAAAAATATTTATTTGTTTTCTCAGGATTAGAAAAATGAACATTTAAATCACATGGAATATTTTGACAGGTGACATTTTGCGCCTATGACCTTATAGACCTGAATCCCGCTTACAAAAAAAAGTTGATTAATAGCAAGCTGAAAATTTGCTGATGGATTAACGGTGTCTAGTCGGACAAACTTTGATATACGGAAACACTGGAACAGGGGAAGTTTTAATTGTAGAACAGTTTAAAAATTTGGAACGCCAGATTACGAAAACGTCCCATGTATTTTGTCGGACAGAACATCTATTGATTTGTTACCCTTTCATTAAACTCTCATGCAAATATCAGACTGCTATTACTAACCAATATGATTCCTGTCATTTGCCATGTTCTTCATGTTCCACTCATTAAAATGCCCATTTGGTGATAAATAGCAGTCTGATTTTTGCATGAGGATTTAACGAAATGGTAACAAATCAATTGGAAGTTCTGTCCGACAAAATACGTGGAATGTTGTCGTAGTCTGACCTGTGTTTAACCTGTTCCACAATTAAAACTTCCCTTGTTCCAGTGTTTCCCATACGTCAAAGTTTGTCTGACTAGACACCATTAAACTATTAACAAATTTTTAGTTTGCTATTAATCAAATTTTTTTTGGTACGCGGGGTCCAGGTCTATTAACACGTTGACAGACAGAACGTCTATAGACGTCTAATTTTCATTGATGTAATATGACACATCGTCTATAGACGTTGCTTTTTTTCCTATTCTATTTTGCAAAATACATAAATATAGTGCCACAACACTTGCTTATACATTTGAATTATATATTATATAATTGTCCTTATAAATTTGACGCACTGTCCGTGAACGTGTTAAAGGAAAAATCAAAAAGAAACATTGCACGTAATTTTCCCCTTGCCACATTCTAAATTTGAAAATATATATATAGGGAATAATCAGACTTTTTGGACATGCCATGTCTATTACAGCAATCATGGCGTTAGCTAGAGTAATGGCCGGGATACACGAGGTTAGTTTTTCAAGCTAGGATAGCAAGCTAGCGCTTTTAAACTAGCAAGCTAGTATTACTAGCTTCATGTATACAGAACTAGCTTAGCTTTTAGGCTAGTAAGCTAGTGAGAAAGACAGTAAGCCAGTGTCTTAAGCTAGGATAGTTTAATAGCATGGAGTTATATTTTGTTAAGCTACTTGCTTCCCCCTCTACTGGTTTTACTATCCTGGCTTGTGTACCACCCACGTCTGGCCGGCAAAGCTAAGCGTTTTCGAACTGCAAGTGCGCATTGTCAACCTGTTTTAGTTTTCAAACAGATAACCCCGTGTCTCTAAAACCAATATGCCAAAATTTAGAGCCGAGATTAATTTAAATTTTGTACAAATGTATTGCAAGGATAAGTGTATTCGTGATTCAGCGTTGCCAAAACGCATTTTTTCGATAAATCTTCTGTTAATTCATCCAATGTAATTTGACACAGTTTCCAAAGTCTCTGTTCACTCGAACATTGTTTTTTTAGAAATATTTACCATTTTTAGTGGATTTGTTGCTCTATTGACCTCGCAATAGTACTAGCTACTGGCTGAAAATTTCTTAGCCACATGTAAACCGTTCTAGCATGCGCCAGGCCAGGACAGTAACTCAGGCTAGGATACCGGGATATCTAGCTTGCTATCCTAGCTTGAAAAACTAGCCTCGTGTATCCCAGCCATTAGTGACGAGTTTACATGACTTCATTATTAGCTCAATAAAATAAAATAAAATCAAAATGTAATTCCGTACAGGTTGGAATAAATTTTTTATTAAAGTTTAGGTCAAAACAAAAGATATTTTCAAGAAAGTATATGATTCATATGAGGGGATCATTGTTTAAATAATTAAAAATTGGTAATTTTTGCAAAAAATTACTTTTTTAACTGCTGCGGCAATACTTGTTTTTATTAAGGATATTACAATTTTTTTTCTGCGAATATGAAGAAACAGTATTTTATATGAGACTTACTAAATTAAATTTGACCCTTAATTTATTTAAATAATGGTAAATCAAAATTGAAAAACAAATTTCCAAAAAAATATTATTTGGAATATAAATAAGCACTATTAAATATTTTGTTTTGCAGAAAAAGTTGCGCTATGATATCGCTATAAATTGACAAATAGTTGATTGATAAATATTGAGTAGTTTATGAGATATTTAAATTGTTTAGAAAAAATTACCATTTTTTCAATTGCAAAAACGCGGTTGTTACCGATAGAGTATACAAGTTTTAAAGGTCTCATTTTGTTTGCTTTTGTGTGTACTTTCGATATTGACAAACTAAAATTTTAATTAAACACCCCTTTCAAAATGGCCTTTGAAAATTAGTGTGATTTGTTTAAAACTTGTTTTTTTAATAACATCACCGGGATGAAAAATTTTGAAATTATTTTCCGATATTCGTGTTCCTGGTAGTGTTGGACACACTTAAAAAGAAAAAAAATTTCTAGATCCATTTTTTGCCGAGATAGCTTTTCCAAGTTTAAAAATTCATAATTTGTCTATTTAGCAATATTAACATTTTAAAGTGCGTGAGTACATCTATCAACCCTACTGCTTGACAATGTCATTTACATATTATTATAGAGTTAAAATTTAAGAATATTTTAAAAAATAATGATTTTCATTGCGACCTTAACTGAAAACTTTTTGCATGAAGAGTGGTGCAGTAGTACTTTGCAATATCTTCTTTAAAATGGACTAATTTCAATGTTTCTTTTTAGTTTATGGTAGTATATAAAAATAGTACATATATATGACACTTTTAACAATAAATATTCGTCAATTTGCTATAAACAATTTTTTTCAATTCTTTTTCTCTAGTTGAATAGAGTAGAGAATAGAATAAATAAAAGTTGACACAAAAGATTTTTATGAAAAAAAAATACTGAATTAGCATTAAAATTTGTTAAAGGCTTTTTTCTTTGTATTTTGTATTAAAATATATATGTATTTAACAATTAATTTTATAATCTTTTTAACAGGTAATACACTAAGAATTATGTATATATTTGTTAATTTTTATTCACTTATATACATAATATATTTATATAGAGGTTGTCCTCAATTATTTTTATATATTTAATTTTGTAGGTATTCACATTATTTTTGCGAGATTTTGCCAAAGATTTGTACAAAGAACAAAGTTTCTGTGATTATTTAACGAAATTTTACTATTTTGTTAATTTTTAAAATAAAAATTTGTTTTAATGCTCTTTTGTGATTATCTTTGGTGCCAAGTTTTATTTATCACAATACTAGACAAAAAAAAATTTTTTTGAAAAAAAAATTGTTTATAACTAGTTAATGATTATTAATGGCAAATAGGGTCATACAGATGTTATTATTTTTATATGCTACCCCAAATTAATAGAAAATATTAATTGAAATTGGCCCATTATTAACCGAGATATTGGAAACTACTCCTCTGCCAATTCTCAGACAAAAAGTTTTCATTTAATGTGCTACGAGTATCATCATTTTTTTTAAATATTCTACAACTTTTATTATGTTTATAAATGACATTGTTAAGTATTAAGATTATTTGATGTACTCACGTACTTTTAAATGTCAATATTGATAAATAAACAAATTATAAATTCTTAAAATGGGAAAAGCTATCTCGGCCAAAAATGCTTCTAGAAAATTTTAATTTTTTGTGGATATGTCAAAAATTACCTAGAATACGAATATCGAAAAATAATTTAAAAATTTCTAATCCCGGCGATGTTATTAAAAAAATTAGTTAAATACAAATTATACCAGTTTTAAAACGCCATTATGGATGGTGTTTATGGATGGTGTTTAATTGAAATTTTCATTTGTCAATATATTTATCGAAAATATACATAAAAGCTAAACAAATGAGGCCTTAAAAACTTGTATACTCTATAGGCAACAACCGCGTTTTTGCAATTGAAAAAATTGTAATGTTTTATAAACAAATTAAATATCTCATAAACTACTCAATATTTATCAACCAATAATTTTTTGTCAATTTATTGCGATATTATAGCGCAACTTTTTCTGCAAAACAAAATAATTTATAGTGCTTATTTATATTGCAAATAATATTTTTTTGGAAATTTGTTTTTCAATATTGATTTACAATTATTTAAATAAATTATGGTTCAAATTTAATCTAGCAAGTCTCATATAAAATATTGTTTCTTCATCTTTGCAGAAAAAAATTGTAAAATCCTTAATAAAAACATGAATTACCGCAGCAGTTAAAAAAGTAAATTTTGTGCAAAAATTACCAATTTTTAATTATTTAAACAATGATCCCCTCATATGAATCATATACTTTCTTCAAAATATCTTTTGTTTGGACCTAAACTTTGATAAAAAATTTATTCCAACCTGTACGGAATTACATTTTGATTTACATGTATTGTAATTTTATTTTATTGGTCTATATTACATTTGATGAGATTGGTAATGGTGAAGGCCGGTATGCATGAAGCCAGTAAGGAAGCAACTAAAGTAGGCAAGTTACTTGCCTTATAGTTTATTAGTTTTCCATTTCTTTCTTAATTTTTTATGCAATTCTGGAATGTAATCGCTGCAGACTGTTAAATTTATTATTTCAGGACACACTTAAAGTTGCTGAAGTCTTTGCCATTTCATCCACTCTCTTATTTTCTTTGATTTCGGCATGCCCTTTTACCCAGATAAAGACCAAGTCACTGGTATTATTTTTAAATCGAGCGATTGTCTTTTTAATATGGCATAACATCTCATTGTTGTGTTTTTTGGTTATTGGTTGTGATATTGCCTCAAGAGCAGATAAAGAATCTGATAGTATAACCGTGTCTCCAAAGTTCTGTTCCACCGCGTACGTTAGAGCTCTTTCAATAGTATAAAGTTCGGCAGTGAAGATAGATGTAAATTTAGGTAGTCTAAAATTATTTGTCCTGGATGTTTTTTTTTATTTTTCATAGGTACTTACTAAAAATTTAAAATTAAATAATAAATAATCATTTCGTTGCCGTCTTACACAAGAGCCGTCTTACACAAGAGCCGTCTTATTTTTGTTAGTTCAGAGAGCAACAAAAGTACTCTAAATATACTAAATTTACATTCCAGATGCAGTAGAAATAAACAAACCAAGACACGTTAAATGCTACTATAGGGGAGTGCATATAGATTTTCACTTCAGAAAAAATCAAACAAGATAAAACTTTTTTGTAATTTCATTAAGAAATGTTTAATAAACAACATATCAAAAAGTTCTACTCAAGAAGTAGGTGCTTAAATTTTTATTAAACAAATGATTTACGAAGTTTTATGTTTTTTTAAATAACTCCGAAAATATAAACTTTAGAACAGAACTGACTTGACCGTTGAAAAATTCAGAAAATTTTACAAAAAAAAACTTATATAAAGAATTTTTTAAAATTAAATCTGTATCTTCTATAATTTTTTATTTATAACGCTACATTCACCCTTCTCACAAACATTGGCGCACTGTAAACTAGCGTACGGCGAAGTTCACGGTTAAGTTTTTTTAATCTAATTCCTTAACTAATGGATCAAATGAAATTTTACAGATTGAACCTAAAAGAAGAATAATTAAGCTACCTTACGGTTATAATAAAAAGAACTAAAATGTATGGGCATAAGTACGGTGGGGGCGTAAATTGAGCCTTACATGAATTTTGTTTAAAAATTATTTAAAAATGTGTAACTAATACAATTCTTCTCATAAAACCCTCAATTTTGTACACCTTACCTATCAGACATCGTACTAAATGATGCTTTATTAAAAAAAAAATCTCAAAAATTTAATTCAAATGATATGACGTCTTAAAAAATGTAATTTTTGAAATCTTCGGAGTTTTATAGAATTACCACCAACTTAAGACGGTATTACTCAAGTTAGAACAGATTTATTACAGTTTTATAAGTTCTTCTTTAAAGATTAGGATGTAATCTTTAAAATGCACTAAATTATTTTACTTTAGATATAAAATAGACTGTTTCTTTTTGAGAAAATTAAGAAAGATAAAAAAAATGTAATAAAAAACCGAAAATTACCAGCTAAAAAAATGTTTATATAAAGTGATCAAAACTTTTTTCTGTAAAACTTACCTAAAACACATTAATAATAAACTTCAACAATAATAAATGTTCAGCAAAATTTTTTTTAGCTCTTATACAGTATGTCTGCGTAGCTTCTATTGATAAGTTTTCTACTGAAGTTATTCTTTATAAAATATTCTGCATCGTATATAATCTAAGATGCAATTATCAAATATTAAATTTAATCAATTTTATACGAGGTATGTCAAAAAATATGAATTTCACTCAAGAGTAAAGTATCGTTAAATTTCACAATATCGAAAATTGTTATTAAGAAAAGTTGTTTGGAATTAAAAAAATTTGTTTTAGTGTTCAATTACATAATTCTATTTAAAATATTGAGAATAATAAAGGCACTTAACTCTTAAAAAAATTCATATTTTTTACATGGCTCGTATAAAATTAAAAAAGTTTAATATCTTATGGTTATATCTTAGATTTTAGACCAGGGAGAGCATTTTATGAAGAATAACTTTTTTCCGTAAAAGTGATAATAAAATAGTTATCACAATTGTAATAAAATGATGATGAGTATCCGTAATTCGAGAAAATATTGAAAAAAATTTTTCGATTAGAATAATGTAATTGTATGTTTAAACATAGTTTTTAATTTCAAACAACATTTCATAGTAGCATTTTTGGATATTCAGAAATATAAAGGTACTTTACTCTTTAACGAAATTCATATTTTTGACATAACTCGTATAAAATTGATAAAATTTTATATCTGATGGTTGAGTTTTAGATTTTTGACTATCCAGAGCATTTTATGAGTAACTTTTTTTCGTAAAATTGATAATAAAAAAGTTTTCCATGTGCTTCCTACCTACGCAAACATACTGTATAAGAGCTTCTGTATAATAATTTTCAAATTGCAATGCCATATTCGGATTTAGTATAATCAAAAACAAAATACAAACATATTTGATTAAAGTAAAATGATGAATTTAACGATATTTTTAAAATTATTAATATAAAACAATTGTTATTGTTTAAACAATTAATAAACAATTAGCGGCAAAATCCGCGAGTAGAACTTTTTATTTTAACATGTATATAAACTAACAAAAAAAGTTTTAGAAAAATATAAGCTTGTTTGAATTTTTCCGAAACAATGCATATTTTCGTTCTAATTGCACTCTCCTACTAGGAGCACTCCCGAATCATAATTTACAATGTATAAACTTTGGAAATCATGATTTGGGTTTTACAATGTATATACATTGTAAATTATGATTCGGGAGTGGTCCAGTAGCATTTAACGCGTCTTGTGTTGTTTATTTTTACTGCATCTTGATTGTAAATTTAGTATAGTTTCAACTCTTGTTAAAGTTTCTTCAGAGAGAGCATATTTGATTCTCTCTTAACCACTTAAATTCGGGCCGCCAGCCTCGGTCTACAAACGAAAGATCACGATGACATGGATGCCGTGGCGGCATCAGGTAAAGCATAAAATTAAGCATAAAAGCTTAAAATTAAATCTTCAACAACCAAAGTTTTTTATTGTAAAACAAAAATTTTTTTGGCAATTTAAGATAGAGACCCACTCTATTTTTAGCGGTACTCTTAACTTTTGACCATAGCTGTGATGATGGCTTTGTAACCAGAAAACGCTCAGCTATGAATTAAAAAAAAAACTTTACATATTTCAAAAATACTTCTCTTTCCCATTCTACATTAAAAACATACCAAAAAAAAATTTTAAGAAACGCTTTTCTTTAGTTACGAGTGACTAAAATTAAACATATTATAAAAAAATCAACTAAAAAGCAAAAAATAAAAAAAAAATCAAACTTGAAGGATTATTCGAAAAAAACTGTTAGGCTGTTAGACTGTTAGACGTTAAAAAATTGAAAAAATCTAACACATTCGTTAAAGAAAAGCGTGGGGCGCGTCTTCATCGAATAAACGGTTTGAGGTCATTCGTTAAAGAAAAGCGCCCCACGCTTTTCTTTAACGAATTTTTTAGATTTTTTCAATTTTTTAACGAATGTGTGAGATTTTTGTATATTTAATATATAAATAATATTTAATATACAGGGTGTCCCGAAAAGATTGGTCATAAATTATACCACACATTCTGGGGTCAAAAATAGTTCGATTGTACTTACCTTAGTACAAATGTGCTCATAAAAAAAGTTACAGCCCTTTGAAGTTACAAAATGAAAATCGATTGTTTTCAAAATAAAATTCTGAGGGCAGGACCATCTTTAAAACAAAATTATAGTGAAATTTGTCCACCCCATAAAAATTTATGGGGATTTTGTTCCCTTAAACCACCCCAAACTTTTCTGTACGTTCCAAATAATTCATTATTGTGGTACCATTAGTTAAACACAACGTTTTTAAATTTTTTTGTTTTAAAACAAATTTTATGGCGGTTTTGTTCCTTTAAACCCCCCAAATGTTTGTGTACGTTCCAGTTAAACTATTATTGTTGTGGTACCATTAGTTAAACAGGGTTTTTAAGACTTTTGCTTCTTAGTCTTTTTTTATAAGTCACCTTTTATCGAGATGTAGGTTTTTTTTTCAAAATACACCTAAAAATGTAAATAATAAATAAATTTTCAGATTATTAACAGGTCTCTATAATCGTATTTAACCATAATATATAAATATGTGGTGGATTCATGGATATATGGATGGTGGATATATGGATGTGATAAGAATTTTTAGTTAAATTTTGCAAATTTTGATGATTTTGGTTTGGTAAAAAATAGCTATTGTAATGTCTTAATTCCTATTCTAAATGATAAATACACACTATAAAACTACTCACAATATTATTAAAAGATGATTTTTATTAACGTTTCGACGCCCAAATCGGGTGCCGTTGTCAAAATACAAAATACTACTGTATTTTGACAATATAATCAGTAGTATTTTGTATTTTGACAACGGCACCCGATTTGGGCGTCGAAAGGTTAATAAAAATCATTTTTTAATAATATTGTGGCTTATTTCCCATTATTAATAGTTAAAATTGTAAAAATGCCACAAGAAAATAGCTTCAAAACAACATTATAAAACTACTCTTTCAAGATAATTTTAGTTTTAACTTACAACAATCCATTGTTTATTTTTACTAAAACTGGCAAAGTTTGAACTCGAATTCTACATTTAAAGAAATATTGAATAGGAAATATTTATTTCATTCCTTAATACAATTTAACATTCTGACTATAGCAGAAGAGCACATTTCAATATTAGAGGAACCTGGATCAACCTTGCTAGGGTATATAACTTCTGCTTCCGGAACAGATGAAGCTATAAAAGATAATGGAGCATTTTCAAGAGGACAATCTTTTGAACATTTCCAAAATAAGAGCTGTCGGATTTGATGGAATTGCCACTAACACCGGCATTAACAATGGTTAATTGCTTTTATAGAAAAAAACCTAAATAAGCCGCTGAAGTGGCCAATTTGTTTGTTCTATACCAATGAATAATTGCCTTTGCATTATTTGTTTTGCACATTGGATAGAAAAACTAAAGACCTTAATGAATTTGGAGGGCTTTTAGGCAAAGAACTTAAAATCTGTAACCAGCTTCATGTAGTTAATTTCGTTCCCATACAAAAAAACCTCCCTACTATAGAGATTAAGGATGATCTAAGCACAGATCAAAAATATTTACTTGAAATTTGCAAAGCAATCTCCAGTGGTGTATATCTTTCTGATCTTTCTTTAAAAACCCATGGGAAATTAGCTCATTCATGATGGCTTACGTTGGCCAATCACCTTCTTCGGTTATATGTTGCAACAGAGAGTCCTTCAAATAATCCGAAAACTGTAACTATGTATGTGATGAAGGTGTATGTCCCAGTCTGGTTTCATATCAAACTGAAACCATTTTGTGTAAATGGATCAAAACATGTATGGAGACGTATCAAATTTTCACGTTATCTTTGTGAGGAATATCTCGAAATAATTGATACAGTAATTCAAAGGAATGGGACAAGAGAAAACATATAAGGGAGCTAGGTCTGCTGCGACTTTTGAAGGCAAGATCGGAACTCATAAATGGTGTAAGGAAGTTTGTTGTCCCGAAGCTTAACTTTAATGCCAATGACTTACATTGATATAGATATAATTAACTGGACGGTAGAATAAAATTACTTAGCCTCCTATGACAAAACATAGAACTGACGAAGACTTAAAAAATAAATAGAAGTTAAGCAAGAGACCCTAGTTGTCAGGGACAACTAGTTGTCAGGGATTTTCCGTGTTTTCCCTGTCATACACAGGCAGTGAAAAGAGCCATAAAGCTCGTGACTGTGTCATCTTTTAGTGTCTGTGGTCTTGAAGCAAAAATGGCTTTGTTAGAGCAAAGATTTCTTCCCAAAAAATCATGCCCAAGTTTGAGAAAAAAACCATTTTATTTAAGTAGGTATCAAGATGAATATTGTAACTAAAGAAATCTTAAAGCAATGTGTACATATAGCAATGATAGCAACGTTAACTATTATTAGAAACAATATTTGACTAAGAAATGTTAGTTACGTCACCAGGTTAAATATAAAAAATATTTGAAATTTTCTGTATTTTTTGTTAAAAACCTATCTTTTCAAAGCTCTTGCGGCACCTCAAGATGTAAACCTAGAACAAAAATATTTTGTAGTTTTATTGTGTAGACATGATAAGGCAACTTTCGAGTGCTCTTAGAAAGTTCCATGAAAGAAAAAATGTTTTTCCTATCCTTTCGTTCCACCCTAATTCATATGTCTGCAAATTTTCATTAATTTGCATTGGAGAAAAGACAGTCAAATTAACGTCTAAAGATTTGACCCAAACAATTGAACTAAAGAAAATCGTTTAAAAAAGATGTGTTTTGACAATTTTAACAAAAATTTAAGGGGTGTTAAGGTATATTAGGCCTAACAAACTCTTTAAAATATTCAAGCTTGCGAAGGAAATTAGACCATAATCTTTTTTATTTATTTGTTTTATTTCGTTGATTAAATTGTATAAGTTTAAAACAATCTGTTCACTTCTTTTGATATGTCCGTGTTGACATGAAATCCTTTTGATAAAAGATGTCTGAGAAAAAATTCCTTAACAAACGTATTGTTAAACCATTTATAAACCGTAACAAGCGTTGACAGAACTTGAAGATAAAAAAATATAAAATGTATTAAGGCTTATTAGTAATTCGAAGGGTAGGTACTAGCTTTTTTTGCTAAAGTATAAATTTCTGTCAAGATTTTTTTTTTATTTTTTTTTCCTCGACAAAGGATCAATACTGAATATACAAATAAAGTAGGTTAAAATTTAGATTCTTCGATGACTTCAGTCTTAATAAGACATATATTTAATATTGTATTAGGCTCTCAGAAATTCCCAAGTATGCAGTTTCAAAGTTCGCAGTATTAAATTTGAAGTGTAAGTCATTAAAGAAGTTGTGCATTTGGGGAGACACTTAGAATCTTGCAACGCGCATTTTCATTTAAAAGCTGAATTGTTAATTTTCTTCTACAATGTCTTATGTAAATTATTGTAAACACTGAATTTAGATTAAAGTGCACTATCGGGCTTTCACTGAGAGAAAAGTATGTTTCCCGCAACTAGTTTATTATTTTAGGAAGTTTTGATAATCGTGGTAATTAGCGATGTACATTTTAAGGTGGAATTTTTAATTTGCTCGCTTTTGTTATTATTACAGCTAAAAGCACGGTTGTTAGATTCTTTTTCAGATATAAAAAGTATATATTTTTTTATAAAAATTGTGTCTTGTTATATAAATAATATGTCTTATAAGTCTTGTTTCATTTTATAGTTTATACAAATACGATAGTTTCTAGTTAATAGTTGTCAAGACGAAAACCTAAATTGGCTATTATGCCAACATGATAACAGACGGTATACAATAATATTTAAAAAATGTATAAGTGTTATTAGCCTATTTACTGGAATAAAACTATATGTTGCCATATTCTGTATTGTTTAAGCTACTTGTCAACACTTTTACGTTCGTACATTTCTGTGCGCGATATGTGTTGAAGGACAACTCATTTATATCATTATCTAGATAAGCTTTTATTATTCTTTATCTTATCTCTCTCTCTCTCTCTCTCTCTCTCTCTCTCTCTCTCTCTCTCTCTCTCTCTCTTCTCTCTCTCTCTCTCTCTCTCTCTCTCTCTCTCTCTCTCTCTCTCTCACTCTCTCTCTCTATTTTAGTAAGTAATTTTGCCAAGTAAAATTGGCAAAAAATAATTACTAAATAGTTACTAATAATTACTAGTTCGCAATTTTGCCAATTTTTGCACAATGGCAAATGGGCGACTTTTCTCACTGCGTGAGGAATTGTTCGTTTTGAATGTATGTACGTAGTGAGAGAAGTTGCATATTTTATAGAATCCATAGATAAAAAAATATTTAAAAGATGATGTTTTCGATCCTAATAGCATTATTAATAATATTTAGAAAATATTAAAATATTACTAAAAGATTTTTAAATTGAAAACATATTGGTCCATTTCCTTGGTAACACCTCCACGGCTTCTAAAATTTGCAAGCCAAATGGATGCTGAAGCGAAGAAGACAAGAGGGAATTCAAAAAACTTACAATTCACGACCATGTCTGTTCAGCTGGTAAATTCCAACAGAAAATGGACCTAGTTACTCGAAGGAGTAAAGACCAATATAAAAATTAAATAAAAAATTAATTTTTAATTCAGTTGCAATGCGAAGGCAAAACAATCTTACTTTTCAATTAAAATACGGAGCGCATTCCAGTCCTCTGAGTCGCGATTTTCGGCTCTTATTGGATCCTCATCGGAGAGAACGTAGGCTTGTTCTCCATACCCCAATTGATCAGCACTGAGAGGTTTTCCCATTCATTGCAACTGAAGTGAAAATATTAGGTGACTAGCGTCATCTGGCAATTAAAAGATGAATTTTTCGATCCTAATAGCATTATTAATAATATTTAGAAAATATTAAAATATTACTAAAAGATTTCTAAATTGAAAACTTATTGGTCCATTTCCTTGGTAACACCTCCAAGGCTTCTAAAATTTGCAAGCCAAATGGATGCTGAAGCGAAGAAGACAAGAGGGAATTCAAAAAACTTACTTACTTCAAAACTTGGAGGTTTTACCAAGGAAATGGGCCAATAGGTTTTCAATTTAAAAATCCTTTAAGTGAATTGTAAGTTTTTGAATTCCCTCTTGTCTTCTTCGCTTCAGCATCCATTTGGCCTGAAAATTTTAGAATCCTTGGAGGTGTTACCAAGGAAATGGACCAATAAGTTTTCAATTTAAAAATCTTTTAGTAATATTTTAATATTTTCTAAATATTATTAATAATGCTATTAGGATTGAAAACTTCATCTTTTAATTGCCATATGACGCTAGTCACCTAATATTTTCACTTCAGTTGCAATGGGTGGAAAAACTTCTCAGTGCTGATCAATTGGGGCATGGAGAACAAGCCTACTTTCTCTCCGATGAGGCTCCAATAAAAGCCGAAAATCGCGATTCAGAGGACTGGACTGCGCTCCGTATTCTAATTGAAAAGTAAGATTGGTTTGCCTTCGCATTGCAACTGAATTAAAAATAAAATTTTTATTTTATTTTTATAAAAAAATATTTATTTTAAATTGTTTAAACATATTACGCGATTAAATAAACAATGCACCGATTATCTAATAGGCAAGGAAATAAAGCATTACACCTCTAACTTTTTTAAAGTAAGACTGCTCGTTAGGAAACCCTTTGCATTTGATTCGGGAGAACTTCAGGAAAAAAGTTGAACTATTGGCATCAGGGACAAATGAAAATTGCATTTTTGTAGGTCGAAAATGTTTTTCCAAAGTGCAAATCAAAGTGTTTAAAAAAATAAAAATTCACAACTCGGAAAATAATTATGAAAATAAGTTCAATTTTCATACTCAAAGGTTTTTGAGGTCGCTGAATAGGAGTATCATATCCGCAAAGCTGGTGCCCGGTATCTAAGTCACCTCTTGGAGTTTTATGAACATTAGTTAGGAACATTAGTTATGAAAATTGTTTAAACTTGTTATCGCGAAGTTTTTGAATTCTGTGAATACGAATATCGGGTCGACGAAGCTGTAAGAGGTACCTGGTGCCCGATATCTACGTCGCCTCCTGGAGTTTTATGTAAATTCGTTTTAAAAATAGCTGAAATTTTATATGTCGTGGATTTTGAGGTCGCTGAACCCGAATATTGCATCTATGATGCTGTAAGAATGTACCTGGTGCCCGGTATCTACGTAGTCTCCTGGAGTTTTATGGAAATTTGTTATGAAAATAGTTCAAGTCTTTTTATCTCCGGGATTTTGAGATTGCTGAACAAGAATATTGCAGGCAAGATGCTGTACGAGGTAGGTACTTGATGCCCGATATCTACATCATCTCCTGGATTTTTTTTTAAATTAAAGTATATGATTAAAACACTCAGTAACTTAAAAATTCCCAAATACTAAGTTTTAACAAATTGTTTTAGGAATTTTTAGATTCCCCCAGATAACGTAGGTGAAGGGCACCAGTTACCTCGTACAGCATCGTCGAAGCAATATTCGTTTTCAGCGACCTCAAAACCCTCGGGATAACAGGTTTCAATGATTTTCGTAATGTTTTTGCACCATACACATCTTATGGAAAATATAATGTAACTCAAATTCAATAAAACTTATATGAATTGATTTGTTTCAATTTAACGGTAATTTTTTATCATTGCGCCAACTCTGAATTTTCAGTTATAAGAGCAGAAATTGATATAAATAAATCTGAAATCAAACGGTTACGTACATAAGTTAGAGAGAGAAAAAATATTTTAAAATACCCAAATTATCGGTACTCCATAAATCACTCACTAATCCGCTTAGGTCCCGCTGGGTTTAAGCTGTTTTGAATAGCACCCAGGACCCAGCGTAATAGTGATTGTAACTGACACTTTTATGAACTTCGAAAATACGATTTTGATAAACTTTAATTGCAATTTGCGCCGTAATTAATCATAATTAAGAGTTGGCGCAATGATAAAAAATGACCGCTAAATTGAATCGAATCTATTCGTGTAAGTTTTATTGAATTTGAGTGACATTATATTCTCCATAAGATGTGTGTGGTGTCCTTTCCAGGAGATGACCTACATGCCGGGAACCAGGTACCTCTTACAGCTTTTACGACCTGACATTTGTGTTCAGAGACTTCAAAAACCTCCAGGAGATGACGTACATGCCGGGCCTTAGGTATCTCTTTCAGCATCGCCGCAGCCATATTGGTATTCAGCGACCTCGAAAACCTCGGGATAACAAGTTACAGTCATTTTTATAATTAATTTCCATAAAACTCCAGGGAGATGACTTGTACACCGAAGTACCGGGAACCAGGTACCTCTTGCAGTTTCGCTGACCCAATTTTCGTGTTCAAATACCAACCGAGTATGAAAATTGAAATCATTTCCATGATTAGTTTCCGAGTTGTGAATTTTTATTTTTTGAACACTTTGAGATGCACTTTGGAAAATGCATTTTCCACCTACACCAGTGCAATTTTCATTTGTCCCTCAGGAAAATAGGTCAACTTTTTACCGAAGCTCTCCCGAATCGAATGCGAAAGGTTTCATAACGATCCGTCTTACTTTTAAAAAGTTAGAGGTTTAGGTGATTTTAGTGCTTTATATCCTCGCCTATAATTGCATTTTTAAAATGTATGCAATGAGGTACCTCGAATAAAAAAAAAAGAATGTGTGTGTACTTTGTACGCACGTAAGAAGTTATACTTCTATTATATAATTTCAACGAAGTAAATATACTTAACAGGCCATTTGTATTTCATTTAAATATTAAACTAACTTTCTTATCTACCACTTTCAAAAAATTGTTTATTAAAACAACCAAAAATTAAAAAAAAATTATGAATCGTCCAGGATTGGAACCGGAGACCTTCCGATCTCTGATCCAATGCTCTTCCAACTAGGCTACCAAGCCTCTGGTAAGTGACACGTAAGTTTCGGATATAATTACACAACACGGTGACAAATAGATCGACTGGCAAATGTTATACCTACATATTTTATCTTATTACATAGGAAAACAAATCCATAGACACAAAAATTATAATAAATAATACATTTACTAAAAACACTAATATATTCTTTTTTCTACGACCGTTTAATAACATGCTCATTATTCGCTATTTTTTCATAGATAATAGCACCCATTACTGTACCCGTGAGTAATAATTCATTACTCACGGGCTGAAGTTAATTCACGGGTCCTTACTCACGGGCTGAAGTTAGATTCAAGTGACGCATGCCACTTTAAATATTAATCGTATATAAACTGCAAATAAAATTACTTAAAATTGTTTATTTAATTCAATAATTATTGTAATTTATATCAATAATTAACTTCGAAAATTTTTTAAAGGAATTTTAACTGTAACAATGTCAGTATATTTTTTACGTTTATATCTTGTTTACTAAAAATTTTGACGTTTATCATTTATTTTAGTGACAGTGACATTAGCTCATTTTGATTAGGTTACTTGGAATGTATAACTAATATTGTGTTTATTTTTCAAGTTATATTGTGTTAAATATGTTATAACGTATTATGTATAGTAGTAAAGTTATATTATTATAATATAGTAAAATGTAAATATACATTATAAGTATTGAAATACGTCCACCGACAACAGCCATTTCCTATTTATTAGATTAATTGACAGTAGGTTCAAATTTAAGCTTATAATTTTTCGGAAACAGATAGAACTTATATTGACTATTTCTAGTTGTATTTTTACAATAAATGATAATTTGGTAATAGTAGGCAACCAAGTATTCAGTCACGTAATAGGGGTAAATAGCATTTAGGTATTCTTGTAAATTATTATAAGTAATTTAAATCTCGAGTAGTTGATAAATAAATTTTAACTAATTAAAATAAAAAAGGTCGTAGAAAAAGCATAGTATTCTACTCGCATGTAATGGCTATTACTCACCCTGATGAATTACGACACTCGCCTACGGCTCGTGTCGCAAACTTCATCATCGTGAGTAATAGCCATCAGTACATGCTTGTTGAATAATATACTATTAATGAATTATTTGCGCTGATACAGATACAGACATACCTATCTTGAAAGATTAGCAACTACATACTGTCTGTGTGCGCATGCGCGCAGTATTATGAAATTTTACTCTCAGTCGCACCTAAAGAAGTATAACTTCAAAAACTTCAATTGTCGTTGATATAATACCAGATATATTAGACTAGGACTAAGCTGTAAAAAAACGTGTATTTTTGCATGTGAGAGGTGGCGTTCGGATTTTTGCAGATAAAGTTAGGTGACACCTTCAGTAATAATAATTGACTTATGCTCCTTCTCAAATGTGCCCGGAACAATAATAAAAAAATTAAAATACTTAAAAATTTCGAAAAACATCGATTTTTTCTGCTTTCTTTGCTTATATAACTTTAAAACGGTTCGTTTTGGAATAAAGTTGTAGAAAAATAAAATAAAGATAATTGAATTTTGTATGATATAGGACTGGTCAAAAATGTCTTAAAGTATTATCTTTTCTGCAATATAGCAATAAATACAAAATAAGGGGGCAAAATACGCCTGTTGTTATTCAATTTTTCTTAACCACTTTGGCGGCACTTAGAACCTTAGTAATTCGCTTAGAAAATTCTTATAACTTACTTAAATGTCTACCAAATTTCATTAAAATTTACCTATTAGATTTTCCATAATACATTTGCAATGTAAATGTTTTTTAAAAGTTAAAATTTTTTAAAATCTTTCTGAACAAAAAGTAGACCATTTAGAAGTTGGCAATTTTTTACATATAAAGAGGTGTTCTACCTATCTAATACACTTTACAGAATTAAAATCGGATTATTTAAGGGGTCTCAGCGATGTTTGAAAATTATAAACAATTTTTGGCTTATAAACAAATAGCTTTGTTTAATAATAAAAAAATTAATTTTTAGCAATGCAAGTAACTAAAACCGGTATAATTTGACTTAAACTTTCAAATTCTGTCAACAGAATTGCTATTTTAGGGGAGTGCATATAGATTTTCACTTCGGAAAAAATCAAACAAGATAGAACTTTTTGTAACTTCATCAAGAAATGTTTAATAAACAACATATCAAAAAGTTCTACTCGAGAAGTGGGTGCTTCATTTTTTATTAAACAAATGAACTACGAAGTTTGATGTTTTTTTAAATAACTCTGAAAATATAAATTTTAGAACAAAACCGACTTGACCATTGAGAAATTCAGAAAATTTTACAAAAAAAAACTTTATAAAGAATTTTCTAAAATTAAATCTGTATCTTCTATAATTTTTTATTTATAATAAGTACCGTGGGAACGGAAAGTGAGGCTTGCATGAATTATGTTTAAAAATGATTTTAATATGTGTAACTAATAAAATTTTTCTCATAAAACCCTCAATTTTGCACAACTTACCTCTTAAGCATCGTACTAAATGATGTTTCATTCAAAAAAAATCTCAAAAATTTAATTGAAACGATATGTCTTAAAAAATTGTTTTTGAAATTTTTGAAATCTTCGTAGTTTTATAGAATTACCACCATTTTAAGACGGTATTACTCAAGTTTGAACAGGGCCCTGATTCTAAATCAAATTTCGACCAAAAACAAGTCGCTTTCAATATGGCGACTGTCGAAATTATTTGACACGGAGATGAATGAATGGCCAAAAGCGAGGTTAGGTTAGGTTTAGTTTAGATGTGTTTTGTTTATTTCTTGCAAGGAAAACTAAATCAAAAGGTATTATAATATAGCTGGGTTTAATTGAAATTTGCTTGTTTTGAGGAATTAGATAGAATAGTATTAAATTAGAAATATAATAATTGAGAATGTCCACAACATGAATCATCAACTCAATGAAAGATGTGAGGTAATAATCTGGGAAAATTAGTAAAAAACAAGGAAAATTAATTACCAGCTATTTTATTGCTGGACATGCTGAAATCAAATCTTAAGATTTCCTATATTAGTAATATAGCTGTGCAAAGTCCACAGAAAGTGTGCTATTTTGTTTATAAACAAATTAGCACTCCGAAATCTTTTTTTTTTATTATTGCTCTATAACTCCGAAAATTTTAACTTTAAACCAAAACACTCACATAAAAATTGACAGTAATTTAATTCTGCACATTGATAATTTATTCCAATTTCCTTCGACGGAAATTTTCTTCGGAAAATTCGTGTTTTCCAAACAAAATCTTTAATTTTCAACTAAAATTTGAGGGAAGTAATTATTTATCAATAATTAAATAATTTGGTGACAGTGACATAAATCTTTTTTGTTATGAGTGTCTTGAAGATATGAAAATTTGTATGTACAAAGAGGACCGGAATTAAAAGGTATCTAATGGTTCAAAGATTAAAATCCTGTTGTTTATAACTCTGTCGCAAATGCCGGTCAAATTTGACCGGTTATACCTGGAATCACTCCTCGCAATTCAATTTGTTTTTCTTCGAAAAGGACACAGAAGCCGTGCTCTTTTCAACAGCGTTAACTGAATTTAATTTAATCTAATATTTTCTGAGGGGTTCTATTTGTTTATAAGCCAAAAAATTGTTTCTTTATAACATTCTTGAGACCGCTCAAATGGTCCAATTTCAATCCTGTAAGGTACGTTGAATAGGTATAGTGCTTTTTTATATGAAAATCATAGTTATTCTGGTGCATCATAATCTTTCTGGTTATTATTTCGACCGAAATTTTTTAATTACATTTTAATTATTGCTAAACTATTGGTTAGATTGTCGCCGGTCTCCTGATATACAGAGAGGGGCTAAATTATGGAATAAATTCATTTTCTCTAAAATGGACGATTTTAGAGAAAAATCCCGAAACAGGTCGATTTTTATTTTTAAATTAAATTTCTTGGCATATATTTCAAACTAGTGACGTCATCCATCCGAGCGTGATGACGTAATTATTTTTTTAAATAGGAATATGGGTTCGTGTTGTAGCTCATTTACAAAGGCGTTCAATGCTCTATTCAGTATTATAAACATTAATATCATTATTTATACAGGGAGGCCAAAAAAAATTTTGAATTAAATTAATTGACGCAAGAAGAAGAATGCATGTAATTTATTTAACTCAAAATACATTCTATTGCTGTCAGAAAATAGAAAAAAATGTTTATTTTGCAAATAAACATTGCTTTTAGCTTAAATTAAAAGTTCAAACTGCCAATAGGTAGGAGGGAGGCTGTTTGTGATTTAATTTAAGCGAAAAGAAATGTTTATTTGTGAAATAAACCTTTTTTTCTATTTTCTGACAGCAGTACAATGTATTTTGAGTTAAATAAATTACATACATTCTTCTTTTTGCGCCAATTAATTTAATTCAAAATTTTTTTTGGCAACCCTTTATAAATACCTAATGATATTAATGTTTATATTACTGAATAGAGAATTAAACGCCCTTTCAAATGACCTACCACACGACCCCTATTCCCATTAACAAAATTATCGATTACGTCATCACGCTCAGATGGATGACGTCACTAGTATGAAATATATGCCAAAAAATTGTAATTTAAAAATAAAAATCGACCTCTTTCGGGATTTTGCTCCAAAATCGTCCGTTTTAAAGAAATGAATTTATTCCATAATTTAGCCCCTCTGTATAATCTACTATAATAAATCTTTCATGTCTTCAATTATTTAATTATTGATAAATAATTAGCTACTTCCCTAAAATTTTAATTGAAAATGGCAGATTTTTTGGGAAAACTCGGATTTTCTGAGTAAAATTTTTGTTGAAGGAAATCGGAAAAAAAATAACTTTGTGCAGAACTAAATTACGGTGAATTTTTATTTGAGTGTTTTTGGCTCAAAGGAAAAATTATAGGAGTTACAGACCACTAACTGAAAAAAAAAAGAAGATTTAGGAGTGCTAATTTGTTTATAAATAAAATAACACACTTTCTGCGGACTTGTCATACCCCATATTACTAATATATGCAATCTTAAGATTCGATTTTAGCAATAAAATAGCTGGTAAATAATTTTTCCCAAAAATGGTATTTTTTCGATAATTTTCCCAGACTATCAACAAAATCCAAGAAACCGAAGCGCCAACCCAAATTCTGAGCAGTCTCAACATGATAAGGTTAATATCCCCAAGAATCGCTATACTCTCCGGCTGTCATGGCGGTGTCGAAATGAAATTGCGACTGTCGAAATGAATTAGAATCAGGGCCCAGATCTATTACAGTTTTATGAGTGCTTTTTTAAAGTATAGGATGTTATCTTTAAAACACACTAAATTATTTTACTTTAGAAATGAAATAGACTATTACTTTTTGAGAAAATTAAGAAAGATAACAAAAATGTAATAAAAAAACCGAAAATTACCAGCTAAAAAATGTGTATATAAAGTGATCAAAACTTTTTTCTGTAAAACTTACCTAAAATACATTTATTAATAAACTTCAACAATAATAAATGTTCAGCAAAACATTTTTTTAGCTCTAATACAGTAGGTATGTCTGCGTAACTTGGAACCTATTGATAACTTTTTTATTATCAGTTTTACGAAAAAAAGTTATACTTTATAAAATAACTCGCATCGTACCTATATAATCTAAGATGCAATCATGAAATATCAAATTTAATGAATTTTATACGAGGTATGTCAAAAAATATGAATTTCACTCAGGAGTAAAGTATCGTTAAATTGCACAATATCGAAAATTGTTATTAAGAAAAGTAGTTTGGAATTAAAAAATTTGTTTTAGTGTTCAATTACATCCTTCTAATTAAAATATTGTGAATAATAAAGGCACTTACCTCTTAAGAAAAATTCATATTTTTTACATACCTCGTATAAAATTAAAAAAGTTTAATATCTGATGGTTGTATCTTAGATTTTAGACCAGGTAGAGCATTTTATGAAGAATAACTTTTTTTCGTAAAAGTGATAATAAAATAGTTATCATAATTGTAATAAAATGATAATGAGTATCCGTAATTTGAGAAAAAATTTTAAAAAATTTTTCGATTAGAACATCGTAATCGTATATTTAAACATAGTTTTTAATTTCAAACAACTTTTCATAATAGCATTTTTTGATATTCTGAAATATAAAGGTGCTTTACTCTTTGACGAAATTCATATTTTTGACATAACTCGTATAAAATTGATAAAATTTGATA
The DNA here is from genome assembly GCF_917563875.1 of Diabrotica virgifera virgifera. Classification (NCBI taxonomy): domain Eukaryota; kingdom Metazoa; phylum Arthropoda; class Insecta; order Coleoptera; family Chrysomelidae; genus Diabrotica; species Diabrotica virgifera. Next base: position 62,228,676 of record NC_065448.1, on the reverse strand, counting down.
CCTGATGGTTGAGTTTTAGATTTCTGACTATCCAGAGCATTTTATGAAGAATACCTTTTTTTTCGTAAAATTGATAATAAAAAAGTTTCCATGTGGTTCCTAGCTACGCAGACATATTTTATAAGAGCTTCTGTATAAGAATTTTCAAATTTCAATGCCATATTCGGATTCAGTATAATAAAAAACAAAATAGAAACATACTTGATCAAAGTAACATGATGAATTTAAGGATATTTTTAAAATTATTAATATAAAACAATTGTTATTGTTTAAACAATTAATAAACAATTAGCGGCCAAATCCGCGAGTAGAACTTTTTACTTTAACATGTATATTATAAACTAATAAAAAAAGTTTTAGAAAAATATAAGCTTGTTTGAATTTTTCCGAAACAATGCATATTTTCGTTCTAATTGCACTCCCCTATTTTATTTTTTAATCAAAAGTTATTCCCGTTAAAAATTGCAATTTTTCGATTTTTTGAATGTTCCACCGCTTTTATCTCGAAAACTATGCATCCTACGAAAAAACTTGTAAGAACATTTTTTGCTTAGAATTACCCGAGAAATACAAAAAATATTTTAATTTTCGAAAAATCGATGTTATGTAATTCCTCAAGTTCTTTGTTTATAACAATCTAACAAGCCGGATCAACTGTTACCCAAAAAATTCGTGTTCTACGGGTCAAAATACATAAAAAAACTTGGGTAAGTTCATCTAAATAAAGGAGCCCGTAGCACCCCCTCCTGGACACAGCACTAATTTGTTTATAAGCCAAAAAATTGTTTATAATTTTAAACATTGCTGAGGCTGCTTAAATAATCCGATTTCAACCTGTAAAGTGCATTAGATAGGTGGAGTGCTTCTTTATATGTAAAAAAATTAACAAATCTTTGTATATTCTAGTTTATGTTGTGGAAGATTTTAAAGAATTTTAATTTAAAAAAAAAAGTTTAGATTGCAAAATTATTATGCAAAATCTAGTAAGTCAATTTTAATGAAATTTGGTGGACGGGTTTAGCACATTACAAAAATTTTCTAAGCGAATTAGGAAGGTTCCAAGTGTAACCTAAGTGATGGAAAAACATTGAACAAAGACAGGCCTGTTTTGCCTTCTTATTTTATATTTATTGCTATTTTGCAGTAAGGGTGTTAAATTAAGACATTTTTAACCCATCGTAACTGATAGAAAATTTAATTATCTTTGTTTTATTCTTATATGAGTTTGTTCCAAAATGAATCGTTTTAAAGTTATAAGCAAAGAAAATAGAAAAAAAAACGTTTTTTTTTTAATTTTTAAATATTTTATTTTTTTTATTAATGTTCTAGTCCGTTCTTTAACGGTAAAATATTGCAAAACCTCTAAATTTTAAAGAACCGCTTGGATTGACATCAAATTTGGCATACACATAGCTAACAAGTCAAAGAAAAAAAGTGATATTGTGCCGATATGTGCTTTTGCCCCGGGGGTGGTTTTCACCCCCTCTTGGGGGTGAAAAAATATTCGTCCAAAGAAAGTCAGGAAATGGATAAACTGGCTAATTTTAAGTAACTTTTGTTCTATAGAGTTTTTTCACTAAGTCAATACTTTTCGAGTTTTTGGCAGTGAATATGTTCATTTTTTCAACAAAATAACCACGCTTTTAGACGGTTTTTCGCAAATAACTCAAATAGTAAGTATTTTTGTCGAAAAAACATTCGTAGCAAAAATATAGCCCGTAAAAAATTTAAAAAAATGGTGTATATATCACGCCTCTACACCTAGTAGAAGCAGAGTTATAGCTAATGAAAAATAGGTTCATATTCGTCAAATTCCAAATGAAATATTTTAACGTGAAATAACCAAACATGAAGCATATTTCGGGGAAAACTCATTAAAACTTGTTTAAAGTGTTTAAAAAAAGTTTCATTTTTGTTTTATAAAAAAAATTCTAACATCAAAATTAAACAAGTTACGCTCAAAATAAAGTTAGTCCCTTTTGGTTTTGGTAAAAAAATCGAGAAAATCACCCCCTAATTAGTATCTTAAATGAACTTAATCGTTACGACTTCTCATGTTTCTTGACTCGTGTATATATTGTTTATATGATCTGTAAATTTCATCGGTTCAAAGTCCTTATTATTGAAAGGGCTGTAGTTAAAAAGGGTTGAACGAGTCACTGATCACGAATGTATGCAAATTTAGAAACACCAAATCTCAATCAATTTTTGTCTAACAGAAAAACAAAAAAATACATGATATTCAGAAAAGCAAATCTGACTTTTTTTGTATTATGAGATTTTTAGTATCTCTAACAATTTTTAAGTTATTTTGAAAAAAAGCATATTTTTCAAAATTATAATTTTTAAAAATTTTACTTTGAAACCAAATTTTTTCAAAAATAAGCATTTTAAATCGCTAAAGCATACAGATCATATAAACACAACATAAGTAAAATAATTTGTGGAGCGGTAACGATTGATTTCATTTTAAGTTGCTAATTAGGGGGTGGTCTTCCCGATTTTTTTTGCAAAACAAAAGGGACCAACTTTATTTTGAGCGTAACTTGCTTAAATTTAATGCTAGAAACTTTTTGTAAAAACAGAAATAAAGCTTTTTTTAAACAATTTAAAAAAGTTATAATGGGTTTTTCCCAAAAAGTGCTTAATTTTTCGGATATTTTACGTCGAAATATTCTATTTGAAATTTGGTGAATATGAATCTATATTTCATTGGCTATAACTCTGGTTCTACGAGATCCAGAGACCAAACGTGTACACCATTTTTTTTACTTTTTTATAGGCTATAGTTTTGCTAAAAACGTTTTTTTCGACAAAATACTTACTTTTTGAGTTATTAGCGAAAAACCGTCTAAAAATGTGGTTATTTTGTTGAAAAATGAACATATTCACTCGCAAATAACTCGAAAAGTGTTGACTTGGCGAAAAAGCTCTATAGAACAAAAGTTACTTAAAATTAGTCAGTTTACCCATTTCCGAAGTTATTTTGGACATATATTTTTTCACCCCCAAGAGCGGGTGAAAGTCACCCCCAAGGCAAAAGCACACATCGGCACAATATCACTTTTTTTCTTTGACATGTAAGCTACAATTATGCCAAATTTCATGTCAATCCAAGCGGTTCTTTAAAATTTCGAGCAAAAACCGTGAAAGAATGGACTATTCCGGGCATATTTGAGAAGGAGCATAAGTCAATTATTATTAACGAAGTTATCACCTAACTTTATCCGCAAAAATCCCAATACCACCTCTCACATCCACCTAAAAACAAATCCTTCCTGGTCTGTATTGTGACGTTTATGAATTTTAAGTTATGAATTCAGAATTTCAAAACTAAATAAAAGACCTCAGGTTTAATGGTCGTATTAGGTACATGATATTTTTTAAATCATTTAAAAATGCCAACATCATCATCATCATCATTCAACCCGGATCTATCCACTGCTGGATATAGGTCTCCCTCAATCTTTTACATGAATTTCTGTTTTGTGCTGTTTGCATCCAATTTTTGTCGATCCGTTTTATGTCAGCAGACCATCTGGTTGGCGGACGACCTCTACTTCGATATACTTCTTGTCTTGGTCTCCAGTGTATTATTCGCTGTGTCCATCTGTTATCCGACTTTCTAGCTGTATGTCCAGCTTAATTCCACTTTAGGGTCATAATTCTTTCTATGGCATCCGTCACTCCTGTTCTCCGTCTTATCTCCCTGTTCGTAAGTCGATCCCTACGAGAAATGCCCAACATTGAGCGTTCCATGGCTCTTTGGGTAACACAAATTTTATTTCTTACTTTCTTGGTTATTAATAACCAAGATATATAATACCAGTGCTGTTTTTGTAACAATATAGGTTCCGGTACGCAATGTTCTGGGGGGTCTGGGGAGTGTTCATAAAAGGGGGTCCGCCCCCGGGAAAACTTTTAAAATTTAGCCTCAATAAGGGCGTTTTAATGCTATTTGTGAGCAAGGAAAAAATTCAGGAATTTGTCTCTAATTTTGTTGTTTTTTTATTTTTGTCCCAAAAGGTACCGGTACGGCGTACCGGCGCGTACCGTCACAAAAACAGCACTGTATAATACCATATGTAAGTACTGGCAACACACACTGATCAAAGACTTTTCTTTGAGACACAGAGGCTGTTCTGACCTAAGGACATAGCTCAACTTGCCGAATGCCACCCAAGTGAGTCCTACGCAGCGGCTTAGTTCGCACGTTTGATTATCTCTTCCTATGCCTATCTCATGCCCTAAGTACTTATAAGAGGTGGTTTCTTCAATAATCATGCCATTTACTGAAATCTTTGCGGTTAACAGAAGATTTGTCATGATTTGTTTTTTTGTATGGTTGATTTTTAATCCAACTTATAAGGTATAGTTTCTTTAGTTGCGATACTGCATATACTGCAGATACTGCATATTAATTCCTTTTTCACGCCGATTTGCGTTCTTAAACATAATATATTACAATAATGTAAACATTTTTGGCGAAATTGTATCTCCCTGTCTAGTGATGTAAAATTTCCGGGAAGATTCAAACTCCGGAAAGTTTCCGGAAACTTTCCGGGAATATTGGAAACTTTCGGAAACTTATGGAAATATTGCATTTTTATTAAAATTATTTTAATAAATTATTCAAATCAGTAGTTAGCTTTACTTATTGTTGTGGTATTACGACTACAGAAAAATCTGTTAAAAATTAAATGTCAAAAATTTTAAAATTTAACTTAATTAAAAAAAATACTCAGAATATTTGTTATTAGTCGTTATAATTAAAAATAAAAAAGTTATTTTATTAAAAAATATATTAAAATAAAAAAGATAACATACAATAACCAAACCAAAATTGATTATATAGGAACTTACTTCAGGTAATCTGTCTTCCTATATAGTATTAAAGCAGGAACTCTTTTCTTAACAAATAATAATAAAGGCACTACAAAATTCTAAGGAATTATAATTATAAAATATATAAATAAGTAAGAGTCTATTCTAGTGAGTCAACGAAATTGTCTTCACACAAGCTGGACTCTGTATTATGAAGAGAATATAATGAAGAGTCTCTCTCCGTCTCGCTTAATCTCTCATTCTCTGATATGGATTTAGAGTCTTGCCCTGCTTCCAACAGATGAGTTACAGAAAGACTCTCATCACATACCATTTTTTCATGTTTATGATCTTTTAGTGAGTTTTTCATTATGACATATTAACTTCCCCGCTCTATCTATAGTCAGTATATTTCTCCTTTTATTATGTATGAAAGAGTATGTGCTATAACTACGATCTGTTTCAGCGCAGGAAGCTGGTAACCCCAGTATTGTAATTGCCAAATCTTTTAAAGAAGTTTTGGTGCACATTCCTTGTAACCAGCTTATACAATCTACTGATCGTGGTGAAAACCAAATAAAATCCATTGACCAAAGGTCTGCTTTTGCACAGAACTTTTTTAGTTCTGTAAAAATGTTTTCTTTTTTGTCAAAAAACTTGGGATGATTGGTTAATATCTTGTCTATACACTGCATAGCTAATATATGCTCTTCATGAGTGAGGCTTTGTCCTGTTAAAGAAGAATCAAGCAAGTTTCCAGCATAGTGCACAGGCTTCACTGTCATTTTTTTCTTTTTTTCTAATGTAGATAAGCATTCTTTTTCCTCAGATTTATTGATTGGAAGTAATGGAATCCTTATGGAACCTTATGGATCCTCCTAATGGATCCTTAAATGCCTTGACAACCTGAGATATTTTAAACATATTGCATTCCAATAAAGTCTAATCCATTTCACAATTGGCGTTAGCACAACTGCTACTTTTTACAACTTTATCCAAAATATTTCATCATTCAGACAGTTCTGTATGTTATTTATACAATTAAGAATTGAACTCCATCTAGTTTTAACAGGAAGCTTTAATGATAGTATAACTTTATTGTAGTTTTGAACTTTTTCTTTTTTATTATTTCTCTTTGGAAATATTCCCATGCATTATAACCTATATACCTACAATCACAATAAAGATGCACTAGAAATAAACAAACCAAGACACATTGAATATTCGAGTAGGACTCCCAAACCATGATTTAAAATGTATATATATTGTACATCCCAAATGATGATTTGCAAAGTTTATAACATTTTAAATCATGATTCGGGACTACTCCTCGTAAAATTCAACGTGTATTGGTTGTTTATTTCTAGTGCATTTTTATTATAATTTTAGTATAACTTTAGGCATTTTAGTATAAAAATAATGAAGGTAATGTTCAAAATAATGTTCCTTTTGTACTTGGCAGTGGTATAGGTTCGCCGGCCGTGTGAATTAAATATCGCTACTTCCATGTAAATTCAAATTACGTCCAATTTCACTGACTCTTATGTCCAAAAGGCTCTTGGAAATATTCTCAAAAGTTCTCGGGAATATTATGGAAAATTCTCGGAAACATTCTTGAAAGTTCTCGGAAATATTCTCGAGAATTTTCCATTGAAAGTTTCCGGGAATATTCGTGGTCAGGGGAATATTTCCATTTTTTATAGGCGAATATTCTCGGAAACTTTCCAATGTTCGCGAATATTCGTTGGAAATATTCTCGACTCACATCACTATCCCTATCACACTCCCTATTTATTTTAAATGCGTTGGTCTTTTTATCTGCAAGTTTCACGCTTGCTGTCGCATTTTGATAGATGTATATAATCATGTTTATATATGGATGATCTATATGACACTCTGTTAAGGCTTTTAACATTTTTTGATGCTTATGGTGTCAAAAGCTTTTTCGTACTCCACAAATATCAGGACTTATGGCTTGTTATACTCAACACTCTTTTCTATTAAGTTCCAAATTACGTGTAAATGACCATTTGTGCCATATCCTGCTCTAAAACCTGCTTGCTCTTTTAGCTGATAGAATCCAACTTACTTCCTAGTCTGTTGGTAATAACTCTGTGAATTGTTGGTTTACAAGAGTTCACAAAATGCCAACAATTCGAGTAAAAAAATATTTTAAATGATTATATTATAAGAATCGTTTAATGATGTAATGCTCATTAAGCTTAAAATTACAGTGTAGCACATCAAGTGTCAAGTGCGTACGAAAAATCAAACGTAGACCGCTTTGCTAAAAATTGGAAGAGAAGTGATTATTGTATTCATTTATATCTGGTGTGAAATTTTCTCTTTGTTTAGTTTCTTGGGGTACTGTGTACTAGTTTATAAATTTAATTGGAATTTATTCATTTTACTTTCATATTTTTACCAAATCATGAAGTATCTATGCTTCTGCTGGTTTTATTATAATATGTACATGTACTTTCAATTCCCTAAAATTTAAGCAAAACTTTATCATTAAAACATTTACAACAAGCTTGCTTTCAAACTGAAAATAAATATATTTTATTCCCTAAAACTCGCGATGGGTAGCACGCACTCATACATTAATTCAAGCCCTATTTTATTAACTGCCTTCTCATCCACATCGCAACCGAAAAAAACTTTCTCGAACTGATGAACTCCGACGATTGGCCTACATCGAACCGAAAACACGGCGACTTGTAAATTACGCTGTAATTAAACCCTCCCCCGGCCGCCTGACACCACCCTTCAAACCAAGCTGGCTCCCTTAACGAACTGCGTTTCCATAATTACGTGCAAACGAGTCGGTCGTACTGGGGTTATATAAAGGTCATGTGACGGAAGCACTTACGCTCAATTCTCTCAAGTGCAAAGTTTGTAACAGGCTGAAGTTTAAAGTGTGAGCAGGTTGCAATAAAACTGCTATAATTGCATCTTTTAGGAAAAAAGCGTATGTAACATTTTTTAATTGTAGTGCTAAATCCATTTAAAAAGACGTAGGAAAGTAAAACTCATTTTTAGTTGTGTGGAAAATAATGATGTTGCAAATTCGGATTTGTTCTGAGAAACAATCAACGAATGTGGTGTAGTATGCAAAAGATAAAACATTTTCACGGCGCTTTATTAAAAAGCATAGTCTGTTAAAAATATGAGTCTGTAAGCAACGTTGGTCTTTGTCTAGCATTGGGGCATGCGAACCTCCATATATAGATCAGAGAGAGAACTAACTATATTATAAGCTGTATTATGAGACAAATTTAGACAATAAGAAAACCCACTGCTCTTATCAAAGTAAGAAGGCACTAAATCATTTAGAAAAACTTTAAATCTTATAAAAGACACATTCTGTGTGTTGAAGGTTACCTAGCTTATTCGAAGATAAGCATTACAATGGATTAAAACAGGAAACATTGAGGTTGTGAGATATGTACAAGAATTTGAAGCGCATAAAATATAAATTTCGTGTTTTGAATTAACCATGTCACCCTGAGGGTTGTGCATATGGATCAAGGCGGAAACTCAGGGTTAACATGTGCGAAAGAAAATTATGCATATTATATGAAATATGAAGATGAATTATGTATACTGTAGAACTACTATTATATAAAGAAAAATGAAGAAATAAAATATATCGTCGGCTTACTGCCAAAACCAACTAACTCCACTTTTTGTCGATTCTGAGTTAAGTACGCCTTTGTATTTAATAACTATCAAAGAATGTACTGATGAAACCAGACACTTCAAAGCAGATTTTAAATGTGGGAAACAGAAGGGTCTCAAAACAACTAATTCCAATGATGACACTTTTATTCAGCCAAAAACAGATATGTGCAGTTGTCTGCACATTTCTGTTTAAATAAAATAGTATTTTATCATTTACAATATTCTAGTTCTGCCAAAACAAGACAAGTGCCTGATATGGAGGACAGTGATGTTCAAAGTTACCTAGAAGTTGACTAACTTTGTACAGCCAAAACCCGACAAGTGCCAAAAAAAATGTTTTTTGTACTTTTTTTTAACTTTCACTTCATTTTAATAATTTTTTAACAAAATGTTTCGTTTATAATGTTATTTACTTTAATATTTTTCAGTCATTAAATCATTTTTAAATTCAAACGATTTTTCATTTCAAATTAAAGTTTAAAACATTGATTCCTCAAAACTTTAAAAAGTGGAGTTAGTTGGTTTTGGCAGTAAGCCGACGATATATTTGTTAAGTACCTACCAGACACGAAGGAGAACAATAGAGAATTTTTAATGACTTTGTTAGACTTAATTGTTATTCCTTGTCAATAAGCCAGTAAAGTTGTTTAAGTTTGAGTCCCGATTATATTCATTTTGTAATAGATGTGTTCTCCATGTTAATCTTTCGTCAAGATATAGAACTAACTATTTGACTTTTTTCTAAGTAACCATTTGATTATTTAGGAACACTGCTAGAACCTAGACCCATACCTCTTCTAAGTGTAAAGGTATCATGGATTGATTTGGTCTCATTAACTCGAATTTTCCATTTCTTTTTCACAGTACTTAAATATTATTGAAGTTGGCTTATAGGTTTCTGCAGACAGTTGCTGGATTATGACGGGAGGCGAGTACTGCAGCGTCATCTGCGAAGGTTGTTGTTATTGTAGTTCTTGAGGTTGGTCGATCTAACAGATGGTCGACACATGGAAAGACTACATTGAGGAACTTTATTTTTCACATTATTGAAAATTGTTATTACAAAAAGTTGTTTAGAATTAAAAACTATGTTCCAGTATGCAATTACGTCTTTCTAATTGCAATATTGTGAAATATAAAGGTACTATTATAACTCATGAGCGAAATTCATATTTTTGACATACCTCGTATAAAATTAATAAAAGTTGACATATCATGGTTGTATCTTAAATTTTAGACCATGCTGAGCTTTTTATGAAGAATAACGTTTTTTCGTAAAATGAATAACCAAAGAGTTATCAGTTATCATAATTGTAATAAATAAAAACGATGTTGGGTATTCATAAATTAGAGAAAAATTTGTAAAATATTAATTTTTTTAGAAGCAATTGAATATTTGATCTTAGTTTTAATTCCAAACAACTTTTCATAATAAGAATTTTCGATATTCAGAGGAATAAAGATACTTTACCCTTGAACGAAATTCATATTTTTTGACATACCTCGTATAATATTGATAAAATTTGATATCTGATGATTGAATCTTAGGTTTTAGAGCACGCAGAACTTTTTACAAACAATAACTTTTTTTCGTAAAATTAACAATAAAAAAGTTTCCCATATGTTTCCAACTTACATAAGTAGACACGCTGTATATTATATTGAACTGAGAAAATTATATATTCGTTGACGGGTATTGGCATACTAAAACGACTTTACTTATAGGTTGATTCTAAAATTCTCTAACTATATAAAAAATCAATGATGCGAATAAAGATAATTTTACATAAAATTATACGATCGTTACAGTATTTTCTCAATATCATCGGGTAAAATGACAATTATTGTAATTTTTAGGTTAGTATTTTTCAGCGACGACTATAACATCGAAAGCGTAAAAATTTTTTTGCACGATTGATCATTTTTGACTGTTTACCGTGACAGATTTTACGTCAGTAGGTGACATTTACTAGCAACTCGACGGTAAGTAATCCAACTCGACGGTAATTACTCCAACTCGACGGTAAGTAATTCACTTACCGTCGAGTTAAAAAATCTCTTAATTTTAATTTATTTTTTTAAAACTTTGGTAGGTATTTTGATAACGGATTTTGGATTTTTCGGGAATAATTGCGGAACACCCTTCTTCCCAAACCCGTTCAATTTCTTCAAATTCACTTTCGCTCATGTTTTAATTTATAATAATCAAAATTGTACTTAAAATTATTGACAACTAAATAAAAACTCAATTCTCCATTGTTGTTATGCACCCTAGTTACTACCTAACAACCAAAGTATCTATCTTGATAAAATGAATGAAACTAGTCAATATGACGAAAATGTTTAATTTTATAATTTATAATGGTATCAATCGTGCAAAAAACGTTATAAGCATGTCGAACGTTAAGGGTAACCGATCTCAGACAATAATTGGAGTCGTCGCTCCGCTCCTCCTCCAAACAATTGTCTTCGATCGGTATAAAACCCTTACCGTTCTCCATACTTAATATACTATTACATATCTAGGTTCACTAGTTACCGCAGATAACAATGTCAGCGAAGAAATTAAGAGAAAAATACATATTGCTAATAAAACATATAATGGACTCATTAAACATCTAAGATCTAACATCACGAGAATAACCAAATGCAAAATATACAAAACCCTGATAAAACCGGTCCTTATATATGGATCAGAGACATGGACACTGACGAAAAGCGATGAGAACTTATTAGGTACGTTTGAACAAAAAATTTCGACACATATATAAGGGGGTGAAAGAAAATGACGTATGGCGCAGAAGATATGTTTTTGAACTATACGCAGCATACAACGAACCCGACGTCATAACATCCATAAAGATCGGACGTCTGCGCTGGATGGGCCATGTTGAACGAATGTTGGAGACCGAAACACCAAAACACATAATGAAGCAAACACCAGTAGGGAGAAGGTCAAAGGGAAGACCCAAACTTAGATACATGGAACAAGTGAAACAAGATCTGAAAACACTTGAGATTAACCACTGGAAGAACAAAGCTAGGAACGGAACAGAATGGCGGAAAATCCTAGAACAAGCCAGGACCCAAAAAGGGTTGTCGAGCTACTGATGATGATGATGATGATTTTTAAGCGACGCAAATATAAATATTTTATGTCATTGGTAGATTCGGACATTTTATAGTGAAATTTGGTTTTATGTTTATTTATGAACGCAAAAGAAATGAATATGAAAATATCAGTCCAAAAAACAAAAAGCTTATTAATTGCCAAAGAACCAATAAGATGCAAATTGGAGTTAGACAATCAAATTTGGAAAAACAAACACCTAAGATTGGAAATAAAGGCCCGAATATATAAGTCAGTTATTAGGCCAGTTATGACTTACACGGCCGAAACAAGACCAGATACAAGCAAAACACGAAGACATCTGGAAACCAACGAAATGAAGATCTTAAGAAGGATTGCTGGAAAAGGACTACAGGATAGGGTAAGAAGTGAGGAAATCAGACGCATATGTGGAGTAGACAATATAAATACCTGGGTAAAGAACAGAAAAGAAGAGTGGAATGAGCACATAAGCAGGATGTCTGAATCAAGGATAGTAAGAATAGCCAGGGACAAGTCACCGTTAGGCAGGAGAAGTATAGGACGCCCAAGGAAAAGATGGAATGACAACTTAGGGGCAGAATGAAAGGCACCGTTGAAGAAAAAGCAGGCAGTACTGCCTATATAAAAGAAGAAGATGTTTATTTATTTTTACATTTTTTTATTTTAAATATTAATATTGTGGTAAATATTTGTATAAATATTGATGTTTATATAAATATAAATATAAACATTCTGATAACTGTCAGATTTAAGTAAAATATCATGTAATGATTTGCGACATTCTTGAAATCCCATATGACGTCAAAATTAATGACGCACTGAAAAAAGGCTTTGGGATGAACTGTATGTACTATTTCTTAATTATTGTAGTCGTAAATCCATTTAAAAAGAGGTAAGAGAATAAAACTTTACAGCATTTTTAGTTGTCTGCAAAATAATGATGTTCCGAGAAACAATCAACGAATGTGGTGTAGAATGGAATAGATAAAACATTTTCACTGCGCGTTATTAAAAAGCATAAAAATTGTTCAAAATATTTGAGTATGTGAGCATCATGGAAATAACACTGACATTGCAATGTTAGTTATATAAATTATTTCACGTTTATTAAATGTAACGCAGGAGTTATAATGCAAACAAAATAATATAACATTGTGTAACATTACATGTTAGTGCATTGCAAATTTAACATTCTAATTTCAATATGCAAATAAACAAGGTAACCTGAAAATGATAAATCGTATTAAGGACAGCAGGCACATAATTTAGTATAATTTAGAAGAGTTTTGGGAAATCCAAAAACATTGATAATTCAAAAGAAAAAAGATATACCTACTCGTCAACGACTAGGCAGGGTGACACATAAGTGCTCCTTTCACATTATAAGAATTTTGAACGTGCGAGGGTTTTCTCGTGCGATAGTTTTGACGCGCCTATCCTTTTCAAACAATAAGAATTGAAAAACGTTTGTTTTCTATACTTCCACAAAATTTATTACAACTATGTTATTACTACAGGTGTTTCGGCAAAGTGCCTTTCTCAAGTAAACACTTGAGAAAGGCACTTTGCCGAAACAGCTGTAGTAATAATATAGTTGTAATAAATTTTGTGGAAGTATAGAAAACAAACGTTTTTCAGTGTTTCATTGTGAGATAAAATGAACTTCCATCAAGTAACGGTCGAATCCATCAATTATTGTAATAAGAATTGAGTCGCACGAAGGTATTTTGCTGTGTTGTTTGGTATATTATTTTTATTTACACTTTGTGGCTGAGGTAGGTACATGATACGATGTCTGATATGTATCATTACGATGTATCATTACACATGGGTATTTTTTGTCCAAACTTTTGTCCTAATGTACTGTAATGAGTATTTAATTCATTTGCAATTTCTATTTTGGCAGTTATTATTTCTTATGTTTTAATTAAAAGCCTTAATTTGTTTTATAATCGTTGTTCTACTAAGTTATTTGTGGGATCTTGGATTAGCTCATCTAATTATCTCATAAAATCTATGTAATAAACTATTCTAAATGGGAAATAAGTAGTCCTGTCGCCAGGGGGGGGGGTACAACGGCCTCCTTAATTCAGATGGACTTACCCAAGTTTTTTTTATATATTTTGACCCGTAGAATACGAATTTTTTGGGTAATAGTTGATCCGGATGTCGATAAGATTATTATAGACAAAGAACTTGAGGAATTACATAACAGCGATTTCTCGCAAAACAAAACATATTTTTGTATTTTTTGGGTCATTTTAAGCAAAAAATATTCCTACAAGTTTTTTCGTAGAATGCATAGTTTTCGAGATAACCGCGGTTGAACAAAAAATTGAAAAATTGCAATTTTTGAACCCGAATAACTTTTGATTAAAAAATAAAGTAGCAATTCTGCTTACCGCATTTGAAAGTTTAAGTCAAATTATATCGGTTTTGATTATTTGCATTGCTATAAATTAATTTTTTTATTGTTAAACTAATCTATAAACACTATAGTGTTTCCCGTGCCTAATACATGCGTTTTAACGCATGCTACGTAGAAATTGCCTCGCTTGCACTCGTAGCTACTCTACCTACTCGTTCGATTTTAAATGAGAAATCATTGAAAGCATCACTCACATACTAGGTGTTTATAGTTTTGTTTAACAATAAAATAATAAATTTTTAGCAATGAAAATAATCAAAACCGATAGAATTTGACTTAAACTTTCAAATGCGGTAAGCAGAATTACTACTTTATTTTTTTAATCAAAAGTTATTCGGGTTCAAAAATTACAATTTTTCGATTTTTTGAAAGTTCAACCGCGGTTATCTCGAAAACTATGCATTCTACGAAAAAACTTGTAGGAATATTTTTTGCTTAAAATGACCCAAAAAATATAAAAAGATGTTTTGTTTTGCGAGAAATCGCTGTTATGTAATTCCTCAAGTTCTTTGTCTATAACAATCTTATCGACATCCGGATCAACTGTTACCCAAAAAATTCGTATTCTGCGGGTCAAAATATATAAAAAAACTTGGGTTAGTACATCTGAATTAAGGAGGCCGTTGTACCCCCCCTGGCGACAGGACTAAAGCCACAATTGAAATAAAAAAAATGATTTTATTACCGTTTCGACATCCGATTTAGGCGTCGAAACGTTAATAAAATTATTTTTTTTAGTTAAATCGTTGCTTATTTCCCATTTAAACTAATTTATTATAAAAATTTTACAAGGAAACAGCTTCAGAACAACATTAAAATCTATGTTTTTCATGAACAGAATTTAGAAAACCCTCTGTCATCTATTCATTTTTAAATGTTGTTCCCCTAGTTTTAAATGTTATTTTTAGATAATTTCACACAAGACGTGACCGCAGCCCTACTCCAGTTTTCACTGAGTTGTTTACCCTATAAAACTGAATATAATTTCGTAGAATAAAAGGTATATTTTATATGGAGCGAAATCAAATTATAGCCGTTGTGTTTACTTTATCGTCAAAGAAAGAGAAATAAAAGGAACCGTTTTTTTTTATTCATTACCTAATTCGTCAAATTAATTAATTCACCTACTTTAAACAGCCACAAAGTGCAAATGAAAATAATGTACCAAACAACCAAAGAAATTACCTTCGTGCGACTAAACGACAGTATCATATGAAAGGATGCATTAAGTCCCCTATGCTACTGGAAGCGTAAAGACGGCACGGCAGCCGTCTGTTATTGTAAGCGAGGGACGGCATAAACACGGCGACTTCACCGAACGTTCCAACCACCGTCTAGTGAGAAAAGCTCCATATGATTACATGCGCCACCATTGGAATGTCATCGTACGTTCTAACCCTCACACGTTTCTTCTTCTTGTAGTGCCTATCCGTTTCGGATGTTGGCGACCATCATGGCAATCTGCACTTTGCACACTGCTGCTCTGAAAATATTTGTAGTGGTTGTGTTGAACCACGTTCGTAGATTTCTCAGCCAGGAAATCCTTCGCCTTCCTGGTCCTCGCTTTCCCTCTACTTTTTCCTGCAAGACCAGTTGCAACAGTCCATATCTCTCACTGTTCCTCATGATGTGACCGAGTTATTCGATTTTGGCTGTTTTTATTTTGATTAACAGCTCTTTTTCTTTTTTCATTCTCAGCAAAACACCCTCATTAGTAATGTGGTCGGTATAAGATATCTTCAGGATTCGACGATAAAGCCACATCTCAAAAGCCTCAATTTTCTTGCAGGTGGCGTCTGTGAGAGTCCACGACTCAACTCCGTACAACAGTATAGGAAATGTTGTTCTGAAGCTATTTTCTTGTGGCATTTTTACAATTTTAACTATTTAGAATGGGAAATAAGCCACAATATTATTAAAAAATGATTTTTTATCAACGTTTCGACGCCCAAATCGGGTGCCGTTGTCAAAATACAAAATACTATTGTAAAAATAATAGTATTTTGTATTTTGACAACGGCACCCGATTTGGGCGTCGAAACGTTGATAAAAAATCATTTTTTAATAATATTGTGGCTTATTTCCCATTCTAAATAGTTAAAAAAGTATAGGAAATATATAACATCGTAGTAATCTGACTTTTATGGGTATCGACAAATCATGACATTTGAACAACTTTGCCATTTTTTGAAATGCAGATCTTGCTTTCTCTATCCTACATTTGATTTCTATAGAATGGTCCCAATTTTCATTAACGTTCGTACCAAGGTAGGTGTATGTTTTTACTCTTTCTATTTGTTGACCATTTACACTGATTCGTCCAAATTGCTGTTCATTCTTAGAGATCATCATACATTTGGTTTTCTTAGTGTTTAGTGAAAGTCCGTATCTCTGACTGACTTCTGCGATTCTGCTCATTAACTCCTGTAGGGCTTCAGAACTATCAGCGAATACCACAGTGTCGTCTGCGTATCTTATGTTATTGATACATTATCCGTTAATTCTAATTCCGGCTTCAACATCATCCAATGCTTCTTGAAAGATTTCCTCAGAGTAGATGTTAAACAGCAGTGGGGATAGTATACATCCCTGACGGACCCCACGTTTGATTTTAATATCGTCGGATTCTCCTGCCTCTGTCCGGATAGATGATGTTTGATTCCAGTACAGATTGCTGATAATCCTTAAATCACAGGTGTTTATTCCAATATTGGTTAATATCTCCATCAGCTTGTCGTGCTTTACTGTATCGAACGCTTTATGGTAATCAATGAAACATGCATAAATATCGCAATTCACGTCTCTACATCGTTGAAATAGCACTTGTATACTAAATAGAGCCTCTCTTGTACCCACTGCATTTCGAAAACCAAACTGTGTTCGGCTGATTTTTGCTTCGCACAGTCTATATATCCTTTGATGTATAATTTTTAGAAATAGCTTTAAAATATGGCTCATTAAGCTGATGGTTCGGAAATCACTGCAGGATACGGACTTTGTTTTCTTTGGTAAAGCAACAAACGTCGAGTTCAACCATGCTTTTGGTATTACTCCGCTTAAATATATGTCGTTAAATATTTTGGTTAGGTGTTGAGTACCGTCGGTGTCAAATAGTTTTATGAGTTCAGCATATGCATTGTCAGGTCCAGGAGCTTTGCCATCTTTTAGTTGTGATATTGCTCTTTCCACTTCACCTGATGTGATTGGTAAGTGGTCATCACATATGTAGGATGGAGGTTGTTCGGATCTAGTATCATCAAAAAGTTCCTGTATGTATTTTGTCCATATGCAGATTTCTTGATTTCTGTCTGTGATGATATTCCCCTGTTGGTCTCGCAATTTGCTAGCTGTGTTGGATTTCTGAAGACCAGCTGCTTGTTTCACCTTTTTATGCATGTTAAACGTATCATGTTTTTGCTCTAACGACTCTTATCTCTTCACACTGTGATTTTAACCAATTTTCTTTGGCCTTTCTTATTTCAGTTCTTATTTGTCTCTGAATCGTGTTGTACATTATTTTGTTGTTTTTTGATTTTCTTCTTTAAATTTCGCACGTTTAAATTGTTATAATGTGAAACAACACTAACTAACATTGTTTTTATACATTTTGTGACATGGATCCCCATAGACGTTTTTCTAGTTTATGAAAAAGTTTAAAGCAATTTATTTTTATCCAAATAAAACAAATTTTTAATATGCCATAAAATAATAATTTCAAACGCTAATATCCAATAAACGAAATGACACTTTTTTGTACCACATAATTGTCTTGTTTTATATGAGGTGAATTGCCTGATAGGTGGTGCGAATCAAAATTTATCCTTAGTCATAAAAAAGGATCACTAACTATATGCAGCAATTATAGAACCATTGCCCTTATTCCACAGGCAAGTAAAATCCTGCTACATAACTGGTAGTGCAGTTATTGGAGCGTAAAATAGGTTTTTACCTTCGAAATTTTTTACTATGAACTGATTTACATGAGATTTTGGAATTAGGCTTATCTTACCCTTAGCTTCAAAAGTGATATTGACCCGAACTCTGTTTACACCCTGGGGGTGGTTGCTACCTCTTTTGGGGGTGGAATTTTTTTTTTCAAAATAACCTCAGATATCGGTAGAAGACCTAATTTTAAGCAAAAAATGTTGTATAAAGTTTTTTCAAAAACTAAATACTTTTCAAGTTATTATCAATTGAAAATTCGGAATTTTCTCACGATTTTCAAGTTTTTTGCAAATATCTCCAAAAATATGCATTTTAGTGAAAATTCCACACCTGTAATTTTGAACCAATCAAAATACGTTATTTTGACAGATCACCATGGCAACGGAGGTATTTTATCGGAAATTTTTTGCTCGTGGGGTACCCAACAGCGAATTATAGTGGAAATTTTTTGACGTTTACAATAACAGAACATTTTTGACAGACTGGTTTTTATTTGTTTACATAATTTAGTTTTGATTCATTTTCTATCACTTGTAGTTACTCAAAACTTATGTAAAATTGAAGAATATACTATTTTCTATCTTGAAATGGTATTCCCATGCAACTACAATGAGTAGAAATTACGAATTTGAAAGCCTAAATAATTGCTGACAAAGCTATGGCGCGCTATTAATCTGTTCATGCAGCTTTGGATTTTCAAATGCAAATTTGGTGTGGAATTTTCTTACCGAATACCACGCGAAGTCAAATTAATATCCGGAAATTTTTTTTTGATCATGAATATTTTTAGAAAATTTCCCTCGTCTGCGACTCGGGAAATTTTCAAAATATTCATGATCTCAAAAAAATTTCCGGAAATAATTTGACCTCTAGTGGTATTACTAGTGATAATATTATAATAACGAAAATTGTAGCAGGTAAAAAAATGAACAAATTGTTTTTTTAGAGAGTGTTCTAAGTGCAATATTAAGCGAGATATTGAAGATCAAAACCGTTTTTTATTTTGTGTGAAATTTAATCGATGTATTCAGTGTCATCTAGAGGAGAGCGAATAAATTTTATGCATGCTAATGAAAAAGAATTTTATAGTGCGTAAAATAAGATTTAAACTGAGCACTGTTAAAAGTCTTTGTACGTAAAATGAGTGAGCTGTAATAAAAAAAAAAAGAGGAACATCTAATGGTTTTTTTTTAAATCAATGGATTTCATAAGTGCCATTTCCACAAAAATTAAAATTAATCGTATTCCGTCTAGAATCAACATCATTCCTACAACTTTTTTCATTATAATATGTAGTGGTAGGGGAGCCCAAGCGGGGATTTTTGCAGTCACTCGAGCGCGTCAGATTAGCATATGGTGAGAGACCTGGTACCCTGCAGATGTACCTCTACTATATATTGGCTCTTAACACAGGGGAGTTCGTTAAGGGGGGACCGAAAAAAAAATCTACCCTTAAAAAAGCTCGAAATTGTCAGATTAAGATAAGGTAGATTAAGTACATGCAAAAGAGTGTATATTTCAAAAATCTGACGATTTGAGCCGGGCGTAAGGAAATGGGTGAGTCCCAAAATTTCACAAGAAAAAAGCGAATATTTCGCGAAATTAATGACAGATCGAAAAACTAAAAAATATATGCTCAATATTTTTTAAAAATCTATCGAATGATACCAAACACGACTTCTCACAGAGAGGGGTGGGGGGTAAATTTAATATTTTTAATACGAATCCCGCGATATTTCGCGAAATGAATATCAGATCGAAAAACTGTAAAATACACTTATTCAATATTTTTGAAAAATCTGTCAAATGACACCAAATGCGACCCCCCATGGATGTGGGGTGGGGGGTTACTTTAAAATCTTAAATAGGAACCCTCATTTTTTATTGCAGATTTGGATTCCTTACGTAAAAATAAGTAACTTTTATTCGAAACATTTTTTCGAATTATGGATAGATGTCGCTATAATCGAAAAAAACGATTGTTGGAAATGGAAAATTAAATTAAAAAATGGCAAGCGCCCACTAAAATGGAAAACTTTACTTAACTGTTTTTGGTTTAGGACCTACTCTTTATAACCCAATAGGTCCCCAAAGCGCTCGAGTGACTGCACATTTAGCATACTTTGCTCCCCTGAAAAACCTTTTATTTTGAAACGGAGAAGGGTCAAAGGGTTCGAGAGACTGTGGTTGCGCTGCCTCGCGCTTTTTAATCAATCATATCTTCGTCAATTTTTGTGTCATGGGAAAAGCAAACAAATCAAAATATTTGCTAAAAAATTTCTATTTTTTTTATTAATACACTTTTTTACGAATATTTCATTATTTTTGAGATATTATGAAAAGAACGTGTTTTTTTTTTAATTCGAAATTTTTTTTTCATAAAATCGTGATTTTTTCAATAAATATGTGTTACAAAGCAGCGAAACTGCTAGAATCCATCAAACTCTTTATATTAAAGTTGATTCTAGACGGAATATGATTAATTTTAGTTTTGGTGGAAATGGGACTTAGAAATCCATTGATTAAAAAAACCATTAGATGTTCTTTTATTTTTCATTACAGTTCACTCATTTTACGTACAAAAGACTTTAACAGTGCTCATTTTAAAGCTTATTCTAAGCAATATAAAATCCTTTCTCATTAGCATGCATACAATTTATTCGCTCTCCGCTAGATGGTATTGAATACATCGATTAGATGTCACACAAAATAAAAAACGGCTTTGATCTTGAATATCTCGCTTAATATTGCACTTAAGACACTCTTTAAAAAATCAATTTGTTCATTTTTTTACCTGCTACAATTTTGTTTGTTTATAATATTATCGTTAAAATGCATATTTTTGGAGATATTTGCAAAAAACTGTTGAAAATCTTGAGAAAATTCCGAATCTTCAATTGCCAATAACTTGAAAAGTATTGGGTTTTTGAAAAAACTTTATAACATTTTTTGCTTAAAATTAGGTATTACATCGATATCTGAAGTTATTTTGAAAAAATATTTTCCACCACCGAAAAGGGGTGGCAACCACTCCCAGGGTGAAAACGGAGTTCGGGTCAATATCACTTTTGATTAAGGGTAGGATAAGCATAATTCCAAAATTTCTTATAAATCGGTTACTAGTAAAAAATTTCTGAGCTAAAAAGCTTCAATGACTGCACTATGGTGGGATAAAAAGTTCGTAGGCTGACACATTGATGGCACTACTAGCCTAATAAAATAAAAAAAGTCAATATGTAAATACGTACAGGTTAAAACAAATTTTATATCAAAGTTTAGGTGGGTACAAAAGATATTTTCAAGAAAGTATCCAAATCATACAAGGGGATCATTGTTTAAATAATTAAAAAGGGGTCATTTTTGCAAAAAAATTACTTTTTTAACTGATGTGGTCATTCAATTACCAACGAAGGTCTATAGGACTTTTTTATGCAAAGTTGAAGAGTAAATATTTCTCATAAGACTTACTAAATTAAATTTGACCCCCTATTTATTCACATAATTATATATAAAACTTTAAAAACAAATTTGCAAAAAATTATTTTTAGCGTTTTAAATAAGCACTATAAAATATCTTATTTTACAGACTAAGTTGCGCTCTGTTACCAGTATCAAGCAAAAATAATTGGTCGAAAAATATTTAATAGTTTTTGAGATATTGAATTTGTTTTTTAAATGTTACTATATTTTCAATTGCAAAAACGCGGTTGTTGCCAAAGAAATATTTACCTGCTTAAGATCTCAGTATTTTTATTTTTATGTATATTTTCGATAAATGTATTGATAAATTCAAATTTCAGTTAAACTCCCCCCTAAAATGGCATTTGAAAATTATTCAAATTTGTTTATAACTTGTTTTTTTAATAACGTCGCGGGGATTAAGTATTTTGAAATTCCGTTTCGATCATTGGGTTCCTGGGATTTTTTTACTAATTAACAAAATTTTTTTGTCGTTTTTTTTTCTTCTTTTTCTTCTTGGATATATATTACTACGGGCCCTTTTAGGGTTAATTTTATTAAGAATGTCGAATCTCTGAGTTGTAGATTCTAGACCTAAAAATATTAAGATTTAACTAAAATCTTTTAAATAAAATGTGGCTACTTACTGAGTTACAGGGTGTTTTATTTAAAAATTTAAAAATTATTGTTACCAAGTACTTTAAAACTATTAGACGTATCCTTATCATACTTGGCAGAAAGTGTGGCTATTACACACCCTATTAAATTGTGATTAATAAACGTTTCTAGCTAGTGCCAGAGACGTACGACAGGGGATAGTGAGTAATTGACCCTTCCCAAATTCTACGCCACTGAGTGAATTACTCTTGTAGCGAAATTTTTCGATTCTCCAATACTTTGTTTGTAAATAACTTTATTGGTATTGATAAAGTCATCAGTTTGAGAGATATTGGAAGTTTAAAACGAATGGATGAATGAATCAAAATAACTATGCCGTTTCATTTTTAACGTCCAATATCTCGAAAACTAATGACTTAATCATTACCAGTAAAGAGTATATTATTTACATAGAAAGTATTGGAGAATCTAAAAATTTCACTAAAATGGTAATTCCCTCAGTGGCGTAGAATTTGGGAAGGGTCAACCATTAACTGACGCCTGTCGTACGCCTCTGGTGGTAGCTAGAAACTTTTATTTATCACAATTTAGTAGACTGTATAGTACCCACACTTTCTTTAAAGTATGATAAGGATACGACAAATAGTTTGAAAGTACTTGGTGAAAATAATTTTTAAATTTTTAAATAAAACACCCTGTAACTGAGTAGGTAGCCACATTTTATTTAAGTGATTTTAGACCAATCTTGATATTTTTAGGTCTAGAATCTACAACTTAGAGATTTGACATTCTTAATGAAACTTAACCCAAAAAGGGCCCGTAGTAATACAATGCCAAGAAAAAAAAAGAAGAGGAAAAAAAGACAAAAAAATTTGTTAATTAGTGAAAAATTCCCAGGAACCCAATTATCGAAACGGCATTTTAAAATATTTAATCACCGCGACGTTATTAAAACAACAAATTATAAACAAATTTGAATTATTTTCAAATGCAATTTTAGGGGGCAGTTTAATTGAAATTTAAATTTGTGAATACATTTATCGAAAACATATACAAAAATAAAAATAATAAGATTTAATACAGGTGAATACTTCTTTGGCAACAACCGCGTTTTTGCAATTGAAAATATAGTAACATTTAAAAAACAAATTTAATATCTCAAAAAATATTAAATATTTTTCGACCAATTTTTTTTTGCTTAATACTGACAAATATAGCACAACTTATCCTGTAAAATAAGATATCTTATAGTGCTTATTTAAAACGCTAAAAATAATTTTTTGCAAATTTGTTTTTAAAGTTTTATGTATAATTATTTAAATAAATAGGGGGTCAAATTTAATTTAGTAAGACTTATGTGAAATATTTACCCTTCAACTTTACAGAAAATAATCCTATAGACCTTCATTAGTAATTGAATGACCTCAGCAGTTAAAAAAGTAATTTTTTTGCAAAAATGACCCCTTTTTAATTATTTAAACAATGATCCCCTTGTATGATTTGGATACTTTCTTGAAAATATATTTTGTACCCACCTAAACTTTGATATAAAATTTGTTTCAACCTGTACTAATTTACATTTTGATTTACATGTAGTGTAATTTTATTTTACTAGACTATACTGGTATTAGAGCTATATGATTTTTAGTGAGCCCCAACCTTCAAAAGATGCGTGTATAAATTTGACAGCTGCCGAACTATTAGTTTATGAGATGTAGCATTCTGTGCGAAGCAATGTGTGATATTTAAAAAAAATGGATACAAAGGAATGTCGTGTCTTAATGAAGCATTGCTTTTTGGCAAAAAAATACAGTTAGTCTACGAACTGTTCTACAGGGTGGGGCATTAGTGTGACAAAGTCCAATTACTCGTTTGTCGTAAGAGATACGAAAAAAAGTTATTTAGGTAAAAGTTGGGCCACACATAGTACCATAATTTAAAAATATTTTCAAATATACAGGGTCGTCCGTATTGACAGGGTGACACAAACTTATGTTTTTTTTAATGGAACACCCTGCATATTTTTACATTTTTGGATTCTCCTCGATGTTTCCTTTCTTAAAATATATGGTTTTGTAATATTATACGAGGTAGTTTAAAAGTTAATTACGTTTTTTTGTTAATTTCGTAGCAAAATCTACACCCTGTAGAATTTTATTGATTTGACATCAAATTTCTATTTTATGTTCAAACGATTTTTAATATAGTCTACTACTGTTAATCATTAATAGTATAGCGAAATGTTTAATTTTAGTATACAGGGTGGGTCGAAACTCGGAATGAGTATTTTCTGAGTTTTCTTAAATGGAACACCCGGTATTTTAGTATTGTAATGAAATTTTATTTTATGGTACTTTTTTATTTCTTAAGCATTCCCTATACCTAAGAGCTTTAATTTGTAAGTTATTCTTCATTCTGTAAGCAAACATTAATTGCAACAAAAATTACGTAAAATTTCATTAGGTAGCCGTGAAAATATCCAAACAAAAGTAATTTTTCGAAAAAAAAAATACATAATAATCTAGCCTGATTCTTAATTTATTAAGATTGGATGAGATATCCAAATACATTCGTAGTTAAGGTTGTTGGTGCTTAAAATATGAATCAAACATACAAAATTCTGCCTAGTTGGCTATGACACAAAATTTGCTTAAACATTTGACATTATACTATTTATATAGTTTCAGTTGATTTGATACCATTACTAATATTAATTTTTCTAATGAGGAACGGATTAAAATGGCTTTGTGCTAGGAGAGTAAAACAAAAATGAGCTACTAGCAATAAAAATTTATCATCAGCAGTTCCCTGATAGACGACAACCAAAAAGAGAAACTTTTGAAAGTATACTAAAACGGTTTCAACAGACTAGATACTTAGATTGTAAGAACGATTGTACTAATATGCAGATCCTCAGTGACACTAAGGATTACATATAATTGCTGTTTTCTTCACTTACAATAGTTTTTATTCGAGCAGATTTATCATAATCTAAGTGATCAGTCCGTTGAAACCGTTCTAGTATATTTTTAAACGTTTCTCTTCTTAGTTGTCGTCTATCAGGGAATTTCTAATGAAAAATTCTTATTGCTAGTAGCACATTTTTGTTATATTCCACTAGCACCAAAATCTTATTAGTCAGTTTCTCATAAGAAAAATACATATTAGTAATGGTAACAAAGCAACTGGATCTATAAAAATAGTATAATGTCAAATTTTTAAGGAAATTGATTGTGTCATAGCCGACGAGGTAGGATATTGTATGTTTTTATTAATATTTTGCGCACCAACACACTTAACCACGAATTTATTTGGATATTTCATTCAATAGTAATAAATTAAGGATCAGACTAGATTATGATGTATTTTCTTTTCCAAAAATTATTTCTGATTAAATATTTTCACAGCCACCTAATAAAATTTCACGTAATTTTTCTTACAATTAATGTTTGGCTTAAAGAATCACGAATAACTTACAAATTAAAGCACTTAGGTATAGGGAATGCTTAAGAAATAAAAAAGTACCATAAAATATCATTTCATTACAATACTTAAATACAGGGTGTTCCATTTAAGAAAACTCAGAAAATACTTATTCCGAGTTTCGACCCACCCTGTATACTACAATTAAACATTTCGCTATACTGTTAATGTTTAACAATAGTAGACTATATTAAAAATCGTTTGAACATAAAATAAAAATTTGATGTCAAATCACTAAAATTCTACAGGGTGTAGATTTTGCTACGAAATTAACAAAACAATGTAATTAACTTTTAAATTACCTCGTATAATATTACAAAACCATATATTTTAAGAAAGGAAACATCGAGGAGAATCCAAAAATGTAAAAATATACAGGGTGTTCCATTAAAAAAAACATAAGTTTGTGTCACCCTGTCAATACGGACGACCCTGTATATTTGAAAATATTTTTAAATTATGGTACTATGTGTGCCCCAACTTTTACCTAAATAACTTTTTTTCGTATCTCTTACGACAAACGAGTAATTGGACTTTGTCACACTAATGCCCCACCCTGTATGTTAGCCTACGAACTTTTCAGTCCAACGATTAATATAATCAAAGCACGGCTAAAAACTTTCTACTTCCACAGATAGAAGAAATTATGTACAAGAAATAAATATCTTTCAGATTTCAACAAAATTCAAAAGAATTCCGCTAGCTTGCGCTTCAGGCATTCAAGCAATAAAGTCAGATCCCTATATTTCTCATTCGATAAGGAAGCATTGCAAAGAATTTTAAACAACAATATTTGTACAGATCCTTCATTCTACGAGAGAATTCGAATGTACTAAAGGTCAACTAAAACTCTACCTCCAACCTGCCCCATATCTTCTAAACAAATTGATTATGCAACCACACTTTCTTTCTACCCTTCCTTATACCCTTTCAGGCGTCTGATTGCAACAACACATGCATTGAAATCCACTAATGCTGTAGGATCAGCAGTTGTTCGGTTTCAAACAACTGCTAATGATTTTCAAAAATATCTTGAAAAATAAAATAAGGATACTGTTTTCGATCTTTATAATTTTCTTCTAAAATATTGATAGCTCCTAAAAACGTCTTATAGGGGAGTGCAATTAGAACGAAAACATGCATTGTTTCGGAAAAATTCAAAAAAGCTTATATTTTTCTAAAGCTTTTTTTGTTAGTATATATACATGTTAAAGTAAAAAGTTCTACTCGCAGATTTGGCCGCTAATGGTTTATTAATTTTTTAAACAATTACAATTGTTTTGTATAAATAATTTTAAAAATATCGTTGAATTCATCATTTTACTTTGGTCAAATATGTTTTTATTTTGTTTTTGATTATGCTAAATCCGAATATGACATTACAATTTAAAAATTCTTATACAGAAGCATTTATACAGTATGTCTGCGTAGCTAGGAACCACATGCAAATTTTTTTTTATTATTAGTTTTACGAAAAAAAAAGGTATTCTTCATAAAATGCTCTGGATAGACAAACATTTAAAACTTAACCGTAATATATCAAATTTTATCAATTTTATACGAGTTATGTCAAAAATATAAATTTCGTTAACGAGCAAAGTACCTTCATATTCCAGAATATCAAAAAATGCTATTATGAAAAGTTGTTTGAAATTAAAAGCTATGTTTTAAAATACAATTACATAATTCTAATGGAA
The DNA here is from genome assembly GCF_917563875.1 of Diabrotica virgifera virgifera. Taxonomy (NCBI): domain Eukaryota; kingdom Metazoa; phylum Arthropoda; class Insecta; order Coleoptera; family Chrysomelidae; genus Diabrotica; species Diabrotica virgifera. Next base: position 62,201,426 of record NC_065448.1, on the reverse strand, counting down.
AAAAAAATGTTTTAAATTTTTTCTCAAATTACGGATACACATCATCATTTTATTACAATTATGATAACTAGTTTATTATCAATTTTACAAAAAAGGTATTCTTCATAAAATGCTCTACCTCGTCTAAAACCTAAGATACAACTAACAGATATCAAACTTTTGCAATTTTATACGAGGTATGTAAAAAATATTAATTTTACTTAAGAGTTAAGTGCCTTTATTATTCACAATATTTTAATGAGAAGGAATTAATTGAACACTGAAACATATTTTTTAATTCCAAACAACTTTTCTTAATAATAATTTTCGATATTGTGAAATATAAAGGTACTTTACTCTTAAGTAAAATTCATATCTTTTGACATACCTCATAGAAAATTAATAAAATTTGACATTTAATGGTTGCATCTTAGATTATGTACAATGCAGAGTATTTTATAAAGAATAACTTTTTTTCGTAAAACTGATAATAAAAAAGTTAAACATTTATTATTGCTGAAGCTTATTATTAGATGTATTTTAGGTAAGCTTTATAGAAAAAAGTTTTTATCACTTTGTATACAAATTTTTTTAACTGGTAATGTTCGGTTTTTGTATTACATTTTTGTTATCTTTTTTAATTTTCTCAAAAAGAAATAGTTTGTTTTATTTCTAAAGTAAAATAATTTAGTGCATTTTAAAGACTACATCCTAAGCTTTAAAAGAGCACCTTTAAAACTGTTATGTAATAAATCTGTTCAAACTTGAGTAATAACGTCCTAAAATGGTGGTAATTCGGTGAAAGTTTTCAAAAAATACATTTTTTGAGACGCCGTATCATTTGAATTAAATGTTTGAGATTTGTTTTAAAAGAAACATCGTTTAGGAAGATGTCTGAAAGGTCAGCTGTCCAAAATTGAGAGTTTTATAAGAAAAATTGTATTAGTTACACATTTTTAAATAATTTTTAAACCAAATTCAAGTAAGTCTCATTTTCCGCCCACACCATACTTATGCCTATACATTTTATTTCTTTTTATTACAAACATAAGATATCTAAATTATTCTTCTTTCATGATCAATTTATAAAATTTCATTTGATCCATTAGTTAAAGAACTATATTAAAATAACTCAACCGTGCACTTCGCCGTACGCTAGTTTACAGTGCGCCAATGTTTGTGAGAAGGGTGACATTAGAGTTATAAATAAAAAATTATAGAAGCTACAGATTTAATTTTAGAAAAATCTTTATACAGGTTTTTTTTTGTAAAATTTTCTGAATTTTTCAACGGTTAAGTCATTTTTTTTCTACAATTTACATTTTTGGAGTTATTAAAAAAAACATCTAATTTCGCAGTTCATTTGTTTAATAAAAAACGAAGCACTCACTTATCGAGTAGAACTTTTTGATGTAACATTTCTTAATGAGATTACAAAAACTTCTATCTTGTTTGATTTTTTCCGAAGTGAAAATCTATATGCACTCCCCTATTTGTAATACTAAAAAATGACAGGATAATTAGAACTCGTCAACAGCTTTTGTAAACGTTTGCTCCTAGAAATTCCATTTATTAGAAAACAAAAAGTTGTTACTGTTACAAGTTTGTGAAATATATTAAACCCCTGTATACGTGTAACTTGATAGTGTGTGTGTGTGTTCCCAAAGAGGGGATGGCATTAGATAAACTTTTTGCCACAGATATTTGAAAGTTGAAGATTGAAGATGTCATATTAAATTTTTATTTTAGAATCTTTAAGAAATTGTATGATAATATCATTAATAGTTTTGGTATTGAAGCTTAGTAGATGTGAAATATTCAGCGGTAAACTTACATTCCGCTCCTGAAGTCTAGCAATTAGTGCTTTCGTATGGTTTTTATTAAGTTCACAATTAAAGATTATATGATTTAAATCTGCAGTAGAGTAGTTATCACATGAACAGAGAGAGTTGATACGCATTCCTATTTTAGCTAAATGTGCAGGAAAATTGCCATGGTTTAATCTTAAGCGACTTAGAGATGTGGAATAAAATCGAGTAACGTGATAATCAAATATATGTGGGATATTTTGCGGAAGTTGTGGGTGTATGTTAGTGTATGGATTCCTCGAAGTTTGTACAAACTTAAGCCAAATAGTTTCCCATTTTTTTCTTAATTTTTTATGCAATTCGGGAATGTAATCGCTGGAGATTGTTAAATCTACTATTTCATTTAAAGTTGCTGAATTCTTTGCCATTTCATCCACTATCTCATTTTCTTTGATTCCGGCATGTCCTTTTACCCAGATAAAGACCAAGTCACTGCTATTATTTTTAAATCGAGTGATTGTCTTTCTAATATGGCATAACAACTCATTGTTGTGTTTTTTGGTTATTGGTTGCGATATTGCCTCAAGAGCAGATAAAGAATCTGATAGTATAACCGTGTCTCCAAAGTTCTGTTCAACCGCGTAAGTTAGGGCTCTTTCAATAGCATAAAGTTCGGCAGTGAAGATAGATGTACATTTAGGTAGTCTAAAAGAATTACCACTTTTTATATTAGAAACATAATAAGCGCTACCTACACTATTACATGTTTTTGAACCATCTGTATAGATGTATTTATAATTAGAAAATTCAGATAAGATTAATTTTACAATTTTATTGTTTTGGCATGGTAAGTTTCTGTATGTAGGTTTTATGATCTTTGGAAAGATTGCGATTTCCTCAATAGAAAGGTTATATATGGGTAATATTTGTTTAGTGTTAATGCTAAAGTTGATAGTTTCTAGATAAGCATCTGTAAGAGGGGGAGAAGTTTTAATTCTCCAATAAGAATTTGTTAAGTTATATTCAGTGAGACTGTTAATTTTACTTAATAATTTATGTGAGTCTAAAGTCCTGGTCTTTAATAGAAACTTATTAGACAAGAATTCTCTTCTAAGGTTTAGAGGAGGTTCCTGCGCTTCTGCTAGAATTGCAGCACATGGCGTTGACTTAAACGCACTAATACATATACGTATTGCCTTATACTGAATATGATCGATTTTTGATAAATTAGATTTTGACGATGAACCATATAAAAAGCATCCATAATCAATGATTGACCGAATATACGATTTATAGAATATTAATGCTATCTTTGGGTCGGCACCCCATCTAGCTTTACATATGCAACGAAGCATGTTTAAACCTTTTTCGCATTTGTTGATAATGTGATTCACATGGAGTGTCCAGGTTAGTTTTTTGTCCAAAACCACGCCCAGATACTTATGGTGAGAGGATACATTAATATCAACATTACTTAAATTTATACTGGTAGGGGAACTTAACCTATGTCTAGTGAAAAAGGTGATGCTAGATTTCTCAGGGGATAACGTGAAATTAAAAGCCATAGACCATCTTTTTACACATTGCATTATCAGTTCCAAATCGCATAAACACTCATTATATGATTTACGGCTGCTGTATATACAGAAATCGTCTGCATACTGAATGATTTTAATTGTATTATTGGTTTCATTTAACATGTCATGCAATTCTGCAGTATAGATATTAAAAAGTACTGGACTTAGGACTGAACCTTGCGGAATTCCGACTGATAATAATCGAGGGCCGTAAATGTGATTTTCTGAATCTCGAATGAAAACTTCTCTGTCCCTATACAAATCTGTGATTCTTTGTGCGAATTTATAATTTAGACCGTATTTTATGAGCTGTACAGTTAGAATATCAATATCCAGAGTATCATAAGCCCCTTTAATATCTAAAAACAAGCATGCCGTTATAAGATTAACGGAAAGTGCATTCTGAATGTCGGAAACTAAGTGAGCTAATGCTTCAGAGGTGCCTTTGCCTCTGCGATATCCAAACTGATTAATAGGTAATAAACAATTACTTTCAAAATGCAATTCCATTCTTAATTTGATAATTCTCTCAAATGTTTTTGTAATGCATGATATTAATGAAATGGGTCTGTAAGAGTTAGGTAGACTTAAATTTTTGTTGGGTTTAGCAAGTAAGCAAATTACAGTTTTTTTTAAACTTTGGTCATATAAACCTTGCAACCACCAACTATTAAAAATATTTAAAAGAATGTCTTTAGCAATTGCAGGCAAGTATTCAATCATTTTATATGTAATGCTATCAAAACCCGGTGCTGTACTTTTAGATTGTTTGATTGCTAATCGTAATTCCTCCAAACTGATAGGCATATAAAATGATTCATTGCACGCTACATTACTATTGAATTTACTGAAGTCGATTTTATTTGATGCAAATTTGGGAATAAAAAACTCAAAAAAATCGTCCACCATATCAGCTGATATACTGCCCGATCCCGTTGAGTCTTTGTTTGATATTTTTTTTATAAATTGCCAAATTTTAGTAGGGTGCGTGTTTTTATTAATACTGCTTATGAAAGATATCCAGCTGTCTCGAGCTTTTTTAGAAAATAGTAATTTAGTTTGACTAGCTACATTTTGGTATTGACAATAGTTTGTATAGTTTGAGACACGTTTATACTGGTTCAGGGCTTCTTTTCTGCGACGAAACATATTATAGCATTCGGTATCCCACCATATTGGACGTTGAGTTACTTGTTGTCTTGCTCTTTTTAGGGGAATAGTTGCGGATGCTGCTTCTGAGACCTTTTCCATAAAAATAGAGAAGCTTAGTAGATTGGAGTTTAGATTTTGGTTTGTACTAATTAACGAATTTTCCAGTATAGTGGAGTATGCAGACCAATCAGCTAATTTATCATTCCATTTAGATGCTGGATTTTTATTTATTATAACTCTATCCCTAATAATTTCAAATTTGATTAAACAATGATCTGAACCTAACGCATCTGGTACGACATCCCATACACAACAATCACTAGCCAAACTAGCAGAGCAAAATGTAATGTCTACCGCCGAAGGTAGCTCTTCTGGACGAGAAATTCTAGTTGGTTTACCATTATTAAGAACAACATAGTTATTATCATCTAAGGCTTCTACTAATTGATTACCACAAGATTTATTAATATGAGATCCCCAAAGTGTATGATGGCTGTTAAAATCGCCACAGAAAATAACAGGAGAATTAAATTGCCGAAAGATATTTGACCAATCTGATTTAGAAACATTTAATTTAGGTGGTTTATACACCGATACTAGTATGATATTTAAGGACGGAAATTTAACTGCGCAAAGTTCTAAATATTTTTTATATGCAAAAGTAATAGGAAAATTGATAAATTTAATGTCTTGGCGAACTGCAATGGCAACACCGCCAAAGCCATTTGCACGATCCTGTCGGATAATCTTATACCCTTTTAGTTTAAAAGAATGGTTTGGTTTTTTAAAGGTTTCTGATAAAGCTATAATATCTACAGGATTATTGTGTAAAAAATTTAATAAACTTGGGTGGTTTTTAGAGAAAGAACGAATATTCCATTGGATAACTTTAATGTTTTTACTATTGAGTGTAATTATCTTATTAGTGGATTGAATCATCAGAACAAGATTCAATATCCATTTCTGGAATTAGATTTGAAGAACTTAATATAGAGGAGATCATGTTTCTAATATTTTCTTCTAAATTGTAATTTGTTGCGGATGAATCTGAATTAACTACTTATTTAACTACGGTTATTATCTGACTTGTTAGTTTTTCCTTATATTGGATAAAGTCATCTCTGTGAGGATTTGGTATGATGGGATTATGTGAAGATTTGGTTTTTTTTGTTTGAAAATGGGAAGAAGTAGGCAGAGACTGAGAAATAGGTGGAGACTCCGGAGCAGATGGTTTACGTTTTTTCACTTGTCTTTTGGGTGAAGTATTTCGAACATTGGGTTTACGTAGCAAAAAGCTAGAATTTGGAGTTTGGGACGTACTAGGGAGTGGCAGAGAGGGAAAATTAGTGGAATTATTAAGAACTGAAAAGCTATTATTTGTAGAAATCTTGGCATAAGATGGATTATCATGCACTCTTTCAGCTTCTTTAAATGTAATATTTTCCCTGGCCATGAGCTGTTTGATATTTTTTTGTTTCTTATATACTGGACAATCTCTGGATGTAGAGCAATGTTCATTATTTTGGCAATAAATGCAGAATTTTTCGCAAGAAGAGTCTGACGTATGATTTAGGCTAGAACAGTTTCGACAGTGAGAAGATTTGGTTTTACATTGCTTGGCAGAATGTCCATATCGCAAGCAATTAAAACATTGAACAACGGGGAATATATATGGTTCTACAGAGAAATTGCATAAATTAATTTGTATATTTTGAGGAAGTTCATTTCCTACAAATTGCACAATAACCATTTGTCTGTTTACATATGAAATATTACCGTCTTTATCTGTTACCTTTCGTTTCATGCGTTGAACTTGAACCACCTCTTTATTAGATATTATGGCATTTTTTAAATATTCCTCAGAAAAGTATGTGTCAATATTCCTCAACACACCCTTCTTGTGTGTAAAAAATTTGGGTATATACGCTACTAAGTTATTATTTGACATAATTTTATTATCAACTAGATAATTAGCTTTTTCATACGACTTAAAAATAACTTTAACGCGATTAAGACCAACCGATTTGATATCAAGGACATCGGATTTTATATAATTGTCAGTCAACAAAACGTGACCAATCCGGATTGGGAAAATTCTTCCCAAATGCTTATCAGTACTCTCAATATATACAAAATATGGACCTTTATCCTCAGTTCTATATCTATTATTTAAATCTATAAAATTATTTACATACCTATCCTCCTCTGCATCCTTATTTTCGGGTGGCGAAGTGCCACCCGAGGTCTCATCCATTATATATTTTTTTAATTACTTACCTAACCTACCTATTATAAACAATAAAGAAAATTAACAAAAGGAACACTAATTAACACAATAACACACAATACACCGAGAACTGCTCGTTTGTATCGTTAAAATCAAACTATTAAAATGCGGAGAATAAAAATTCGTGTCCACACTTTGACAATTATTTGATGTTGTGTAACTTGATAGGCAAGAAATAAAAAATAGTGAATGTGTAAATGTATTGGAGGGCGTTTCATCAGTAAAAGTTCGTTTGATAATTTTATGGCGTCATCGACATGAAAGCTGATACTATTAATGGATGTTTTTTTAAACTGAGGCGTTAGAAATAACTAATTAACATGCAAAAGCTTTATCAGACAGGTATTAAAGTATCCGTTATTTCCTTTTCCTTTTGCTTATTTTCTTTTGCATTAGTTTCAGACACTTTAATTTAATTTCCATTTCTATCTAACAATATCAAGTATCAAATTGGGATATATTTTAATAAAAAATTTTACTAATAAACTATTTTAAATGGGAACTAAGCCACAATTTTGCTAAAAAAATGATTTTATTAACGTTGTGACGTCCAAATCGTTAATAAAATCATATTTTTAGCAAAATTGTGGCTTAATTCCCATTTAAAATATTTTAATGGAAAAATACCACAAGTAAATAGGTTCAGGACAACATTAAAAAGATTTACTATAAAGTATTCTCCTGTCTCTCTAATAACAGAGGACATACAGTAGGAAAAATGAAAGAATACCCATGAACGAACATATAAAACACACCGTATTTTCCTGCCACCGTGTCAGACAAAAAATTGGCCAGCGCAAGTACATGTAATAATTATTGTTACATGCACTTGCACTGGACAATTTTCTTTGTGGCACGGTGACAGGAAAATACAGCGTGTTTTATATGTTCGTTCATGGGTATTCTTTCATTTTTCCGACTGTAGATATATGATAATAAACGCAAGTGAAATAGCTAATTCCTTCTAGTCATGTCGCCAGGGGGGTACAACGGCCTCCTTAATTCAGATGGACTTACCCAAGTTTTTTTTATGTATTTTGACCCGTAGAACACGAATTTTTTGGGTAACAGTTGATCCGGATGTCGATATATTTGTTATAAAACAAAGAATTTGAAGAATAACATAACAGCGATTTTTCGCAAAACAAAACATTTTTTTTGTATTTTTTGGGCGATTCTCAGCAAAAAATGATCTTACAAGTTTTTTCGTAGAACGCATAGTTTTAGATATAAACGCGGTTGAACTTTCAAAAAATCGAAAAAGTGCAATTTTTGAACCCGAATAACTTTTGATTAAAAAATAAAATATCAATTCTGCTTACTGCATTTGAAAGTTCAAGTCAAATTCTATCGGTTTTGATTATTTGCATTGCTAAAAATTAAGTTTTTATTTGTTAAACAAAGCCATAAGCACATAGTGTTTCCCGTGCCCAATGCATGCGTTTTAATGTACGGAATCTACGTAGAAATTCTCTGTATGCGCGCCTACTCGTTCGATTTCAAATGGGAAATGCATTGAAAACATCATTCAATCACTATGTGTTTATAGCTTTGTTTAACAATAAAAAAATTAATTTTTGGCAATTAAAGTAATCAAAACCGATAGAATTTGACTTAAACTTTTAAATGCGGTAAGCAGAATTGCTATTTTATTTTTCGATCAAAAGTTATTCGGGTTCAAAAATTGCAATTTTTAGATTTTTTGAAAGTTCAACCGCGTTTATGCCGAAAACTATGCATCCTACGAAAAAACTTGTAAAAACAATTCTTGCTTAGAATGACCCAAAAAATACAAAACAATGTTTTGTTTTGCGAAAAATCGCTGTTATGTGATTCCTCAAGTTCTTTGTTCATAACAAACTTATCGACATCCGGATCGACTGTAACCCAAAAAATTCGTGTTCTAGGTCAAAATACATAAAAAAGCTTGGGTAAGTCCATCTGAATTAAGGAGGCCGTTGTACCCCCACTGGCGACAGGACTATTCTACACTCTGGGCCAAAATTAACCGACCACCTTAAAAATGGGTCATTTTTGATGTCTTATAATATAAGATATTATCTCCTAAACCTGTTGTCCGATTTAAGTGATTTTTTAATATGTTATAGCCTTATTCCTTGACAATACCGGTATAATAATATTAATGCTAAACAGGTAAATTTTCATTGTATACCGGGTGTACGAATCAAACTGTGTTTTTTTCTTAAAGTTTGCATCACCCTGTGGAATATTCCAGCATTTGTAAAATGCTGAAATTAAAACCTAACTATAGCCTCAAGCTTTCTCAACATTTTGTTGTTTGAGTGATTCGCTTATGTTGGATAATTAAAAAGGTAGGTGCTTTAACAACTAGGCATGTTTTTTATCAATAGAGGGTGTTTTTAAAATATGATTATGAGCCATTGTATTACCCGTATGCGCGCCAATGGTGAATATTAAATACTTAATTGTATTCCAAAAAATGTGCAATAACTACGTATTAAAACCCACCAAATTTGATGTGCATTTTTCAACCGGTTTTAAAGTAATAAATAAATCGTCAGTTTGTCACAAAAATTTCAACACCCCCTATCTCGGAAACGAAGCATTTGCGAACATAAGTTTTGAAAGCAAACTGTCATTATTTTTCATGCAGAATTACCACTTAAACTTTACCAAAATTTTAAAAAAACACCCTGTATTGATAAAAAACCTGTCTAGTTGTTAATGCACCTAATACTTATTATTTGTTAATAAACTTTTTTGTTATCCAACATAAGCGAATCAATCAAACAAAAAGATGTTGAGAAAGCATGAGGCTATAGTTAGGTTTTAATTTCAGCATTTTACAAATGCTAGAATAAAAAGTTGCATAAGAGTATACTAAGGGAAATAAAAGGGGCAAAAGAAGCATGGCTGATGGAGAAATGTAAAGAAATTGAAACACTACAACGGAAACATGACGATTTCCATATGCACAAAAAGATTAAAGAAGTACAGAACATCAGAAAACAACGTAATACAGGCATAGTCCTAGACGTAGAAGGTCAGATTTTGACTACAATTGAAGATAAATTAAGAAGATGGAAAGAATATATGCAAGAATTATTCGAAGATGCTGCACGAAGTCCGTATGAAATAGACAATCCCTACGGCCCAGAAATAACAAACGAAGAAGTAACTATGGCCATTAAGCGGATTAAAGATGGGAAATCACCAGGACCTGACGAGGTCCATGGTGAAATTTTAAAGCTATTAGAGGCACAATAAATTACAGCTCTTACGAAGTTATTCAACAACATATACGAGACTGGTTATTTACCAAAAGACTGGCTACTCTCGATATTCATTCCACTTCCCAAAAAAGCCAACGCTAGAAAATGTGAAGAACATAGATTAATTAGTTTGATGAGCCATGTACTTAAAGTACTCCTGACTATCATTCACTCGCGCATATACACCAAATTAGAAGAACAGCTAAGTGAAGTTCAATTTGGATTCAGAGCAGGACTCGGAACGAGGGAAGCACTTTTCACCTTGCAAGTTCTAACACAGAGAGCCAGGTATGTCAACTGCGATGTGTATGCATGTTTCATAGATTTCGAGAAGGCATTTGATAAAGTCCCACATGGAAAACTAATCGATATCCTAAAAACATCAGGACTCGATGGTAAGGACATAAGACTTGTCTCAAACTTATATCTCCAACAAAAAGCAACAGTTCGATTCGAAAATAAACTGTCCGAAATCTTCACAGTCGAAAAAGGAGTTAAAAAGGGTTGCATACTGTCACCAACATTATTTAACATATACTCTGAGAACATCTTTAGAGAGGACTTGGACGAATCAGAAGAAGGTATTGCAGTAAATGGACAACTTATAAATAATATTAGATATGCAGACGATACAGTATTGCTGGCAGATAGTGCGCAAGGGCTCCAAAGGATCATGGATAAAGTTGTAGAAGCATGTAACAAATACGGCCTAAAACTAAACTGTAAGAAGACAAAAATAATGATCATTAGTAAAAACACCAACATAAACGCCCAAATTACCGTAAACAATACACCCCTAAAGAGAGTACAGAAAATATGTTATCTCGGCTGCAACATTAAGGATACCTGGGATCATAGCTACGAAATAAAAACTCGTATTGAAAAAGCCAGAAGCTCTTTTAACAGTCTTAGGAAAATTATGTGCAACTTGTCTTTAAGTATCAATGTACGCATAAGAATTCTTAGATGTTACGTCTTTAGTGTCCTTCTCTACGGAGTTAAAAGCTGGAGCCTGACAGAAGATGCCATAAAACGGTTAGAGGCGTTTGAAATGTGGTGCTACCGACGTATGTTGAGGGTCTCATATATACACCACACAACTAATATAACTATTCTCCACAGGCTAAGAAAAAACAAAGAAGTGGTTACACCATAAAGGACAGAAAATTGGCTTACTTCGGCCACATTATGCGTAATGAAAAATACCGACTGCTACAGTTGATTCTACAAGGCAAGATTGAGGGCAGGAGAGGCCCTGGACGTATATCCTGGCTAGCCAATCTTAGAAAGTGGACTGGTCTAACGTCAACTGATCTATTTGGAACTGCCGTAAATAGAATAAGATGGGTCAATGTGCTCGCCAACATCTCCTGAAGATAGGCACCTTTAGAAGAAGAAGAATATTCCACAGGGTGATGCAAACTTTAAGAAAAAATTACAGTTTGATTCGTACATCCGGTATACAAAGAAAATTTACGTGTTTTGCAACAATATATATTGTCAATATATTGGCAACAACATATATTTGCAACTATAACGATATTGTCAAGGAATACGGCTATAACATATTAAAAAAATCACTTAAATCGGAGAACAGGTTTAGTAGGCTATTGATTATATTCACTAGTAATACCATTAGAGGTCAAATTATTTCCGGAAATTTTTTTGAGATCATGAATATTTTGAAAATTTTCTAAAAATATTCATGATCAAAAAAAAATTTCCGGATATTAATTTGACTTCGCGTGGTATTCGGTAAGAAAATTCCACACCAAATTTGCATTTGAAAATCCAAAGCTGCATGAACAGATTAATAGCGCGCCATAGCTTTGTCAGCAATTATTTAGGCTTTCAAATTCGTAATTTCTACTCATTGTAGTTCCATGGGAATACCATTTCAAGATAGAAAATAGTATATTCTTCAATTTTACATAAGCTTTGAGTAACTACAAGTGATAGAAAATTATTTTTTGGCGTTTTATTTTAAATTATGTAAACAAATAAAAACCAGTCTGTCAAAAATGTTCTGTTATTGTAAACGTCAAAAAATTTCCACTATAATTCGCTGTTGGGTACCCCACGAGCAAAAAATTTCCGATAAAATACCTCCGTTGCCATGGTGATCTGTCAAAATAACGTATTTTGATTGGTTCAAAAGTACAGGTGTGGAATTTTCAAAATAAGATAGCTAAAACGAACTACAACGTTAACGGGGTTTTATTATTTCATATGGTCAATGGACATCTATATATGAAACACCGCGGAGTGCTACCATTTAAAGGGGTGCGTTTTTGAGAAATAAGTGAATTAGTCCCTGGGCACCGGTTACATTAGGGTGAGTTCTATGCACTTTTGGTATAAACATACCTACATAAAAATTGTTCCTGGTTAAATTTCCTATCTAAATATCGCTTTTTAAAGTCAATGGTACTTTTTTTTACAAAAATATATTCAAAAGAAAAAGCACAAAGAAACCCAAAAGAAAGAAATTTTGTTTTTTGTCCCATAACTTTTGTCCACGACGATATAGGTATAGACATTGCTTTACAGAAAAAAAATCTACATATTTCTTCTTTAAAATGTTGTGTAGTAGAGGTAATTAGGATTTATAGTTTTCGAAATATGATTTTTCAAAATTCGCCACTCACAGCAATTTTGGGCAATTGTCCTTGTAATTTCACAAATATTGTTCTGTAACTTTTTTCCACGTAACTTTAGGTATATGAAATGGAATACACGTAATAGAAATAGAAATCAATTAGCTTTAAAATGGTCTACTGTCTAACGTTGTACGACTTTTTTTAAAGAGATTATGGTTTTTCAAAGTTTTATACTTTTAACGATTTTTTATAATATATAAAAATAAAATTATATTATTATATGATATATTGTATATTATATAATATTATATTATATAATATATAATCCCTAATATAAAAAAAATATTATTTTTTACCTTTTTTTCGATTATTTTTGAAATTTCTCATTATAACTTTTTTTCTTCTACATTTAGGTATATATTATATTATATAATAAAAAAAAGCTTATTTTGTTTACTTTAAAATTTTGTATTATAAAAAATTCGAGGATTATTTTTGAATAAGATATTATTTTTCAAAATGTAATAAGTACTTGCAACGATTTTTGATTTTAGGATTATTTTTTAAATTTCTCATTATAACTACTATATATTTCTGAATAAAGAGGGCTTACTTTCTGTTCTTTAAAATGGTGTATCATCTATATTTAAATAATGGAAACCGAGTGATTCTTTGATATTTTTTTACCTGTATTATTTAAAATTATTTCTTTTACAAAAATTACATAAACATTAGTCTTAGAAAACATCAGTTTAGTTAAAATTATTTAAACGTTGACATTTAAAAAATTTCAAAATCAAAGTCCATCTCTTCGTTAGCATTAGCTTCAATATCTTCCTCTGACACCTCAGTTATCTTAGAGTCCCACAATTAGTACCCATGCACATGCACCCTTTGCAGAATATTGAAAAACTAATTCCTATCTTCCTACAACCTCAGTTTTTTGTACATCCTTTGGTACATTTACATGCTATTTTTTCAAGCAAAGCTTGTGGTGCAGGAGCTTTGACAGTAAATATTGGAATTAATCCATATTTTGAAGTTTGCCCGGCCGAGTCAAGTGGATCCAAAGTATTACCTATAAAAAATAAGATTCAATCATAACACACAATCACATAAAAAAGTTATAAGGAGAAATTTAAAAAATAATCCTAAAATCAAAAATCGTTGCAAGTACTTATTACATTTTGAAAAAGCATATCTTATTCAAAAATAATCCTAGAATTTTTTATAATACACCATTTTAAAGTAAACAGAATAAGCTTTCTTTTTTATTATATAATATATACCTAAATGTAGAAGAAAAAAAGTTATAATGGGAAATTTAAAAAATAATCGTAAGAAATATAAAAACTTGTTAAAAGTATAAAATCTTGAAAAAGATAACCTCTTTAAAAGAAGTCGTACAACATTATACAGTAGAACATTTTAAAGATAATTGATTTCTATTCCTCTTACAAGTAGCATTGCATATGCCTAAAGTTGCGTAGAAAAAGTTACAGAAAAATATTTGCGAAATAACAAGGAAAATTGCCCAAAATTGCTGTGAGTGGCGAACTTTGAAAAATCGTATTGCGAAAACTGTAAATCCTAACGACCTCTACTAAGCACCATTTTAAAGAGAAAATATGTAAGTTTTTTTTCTGTGAAGCAATGTCTATGTTATAGTCAAAGCCCGAATTTCAGGCACTCCTAGGTTTGACTAGGCAATCCTCAGGTCTGACTCACGGTCTTAGTCAAAGCCCGAAATAAATTACAGTTTCGGCCTTTGACTAGTCAAACCTAGGAGAGACTAAGTCGGTCAGGCAAAGGCCGAAATTAAATTTTATGAAATCGGGGTTTGACTAGTCAAACCCCGATCAGCTATTAAAATGTCGTAATTTGTTAGATTAGGTTTAATAATACGTTATTTTTTAATTTAATGTTTATTATTTTTATATTGTCGTAATTAAAATTAAAAAAAAAATAGTAAAAAATGAATAACCATTTTCTATTTCGTTGCAACACGAAAAGCCGTATTATATTCTAGTTCAATCAGAGAGTGCAGCAAGCACCTCTACCGGTTTCGAAACTTATTTTTAAGTCTCTCATCAGGAGGCACATATATGCTGCTCTCTCTGACCCAACTAGGACAAACCCCGGCGTGCAGTTACGGATTGCAACGAACAAAATGGCAGGGATGCCCTAGCGACAACTGCTAGCAAAAGACTAAGTTTTCAATCTAATAGCACATAAAATAACATTAAAAATAGGTATTACTCTACATTCCACCAGATTGAAAACAATGGGAACCTTCTCTGGTTACACCTCCGAGGTTTCTAAAATTTGCAAGCCATAACGGATGCTGAGACTAAAGAAGATGAGGGAATTTTACAATTTATATTTATAATTCACGTCCCATCTGCTCAGCGCGGTAAAGTTCCAACGAGAATGGTTCCTTTCGTACTCCAATCAGATTATAATAATAGTCCCCCGTTTTATACCGCTCACGTGGCTTTGGGCACGTGGGTATTCTGCTAAATCTAGGGCCTACGGTATACAAGGAAGGTAACATTTCTTATTGCAGTAGCATTTTATAAAGCCTTGTCCTCTAAATTTAGAATCTTTTGTACTACATTCTCTTAGAGACAGCTTAACGTCTAAAACATCATCGAAATTAAAAAAATTCTCTTTGCGTTCTCTTATTTCATTTCTTGAAAAAAGTGTGTTTATTGTTCCGTATTTCGTACCAACTCTATGTAAACCGGCAATTGTTTTATCTTGTATGATACCCAAAATATTTCGAGCATCTCTTTTTGGCTCTATCAAAGTTAGGGATAGGTACTGTTACAGTTTTTCCGATCAAAATTAGAGGAATTTGTGGTTTTCACTTAATTGTTTCATAGAATTAGCCTGGGCGTTGCATTACATGCATGCGTTGTGCACATACAGAAAAGATTAAAATAAATAAAAGAAGGGCGATTGAAGATCTGCATGCCCAAGCTAATGTTATGAAATAATTAGTGAAAAAAAATTTCCTCCAATTTCGATCGGAAAACCTGTAACAATACCTATCCCCAGCTTTAATAGAGCAAAAGAAAATGCTCGAAAAATTTTGGGTATCATACAAGATAAGACAGTAATTGACGGTTTATATAGAGTTGGTACGAAATACGGAACAATAAACACATTTTTTTCAAGAAATCAAATAAGAGAATGCAAAGAGAATTTTCTTAATTTCGAAGATGTTCCAGACATTAAGCTGTCTCTAAGAGACATTAGTACAAAAGATTCTAAATTTGGAAGACAAGGCTTTATAAAATGCTACAGCAATAAGAAATGCTCTTCAAAATTATGTAAGTGTAAAAGGTCTAACGTATTATTGTGCAACTCTAAATGCCATAATACCGGAACATGTGAGAATAAGCACTATTTTTTTTATTTTGATTACGACAATAAAAAAATAATAAACATTAAAATTAAAAAATACAGTTTTTTTTAAACCTAATCTAACAATAACGACATTTTAATAGCTGATCGGGGTTTGACTAGTCAAACCCCGATTTCATAAAATTAAATTTCGACCTTTGCCTGACCTACTTGGTCTCTCCTAGGTTTGACTAGTCAAAGGCCGAAACTGTAATTTATTTCGGGCTTTGACTAAGACCGTCAGTCAGACCTGAGGATTGCCTAGTCAAACCTAGGAGTGCCTGAAATTCGGGCTTTGACTATAACATCTATACCTATATCCCCGTGGACAAAAGTTATGGGACAAAAAACAAAATTTCTTTCTTTTGGGTTTCTTTGAGCTTTTTCTTTTGAATATATTTTTGTAAAAAAAAGTATCTTTGACTTTAAAAAGTTATATTTAGATAGGAAATTTAACCAGGTACAATTTTTATGTAGACGTGTTTGTACCAAAAGTGCATAGAACTCACCCTAATGTAACCTGTGCCCAGGGACTAATTCACCCATTTCTCAAAAACGCACCCCTTTAAATGGTAGCACTCCGCGGTTTTTTCAAATATAGAGATTCATTGACCATATGAAGTAATAAAACCCCGTTAACGTTGTAGTTCCTTTCTATAGTACATAATCAATAGCCTATAGGAGATTTATAAGAAATCAAAAATGACCCATTTTTAAGCTGGCCGGTTAATTTTGGCCCAGAGTGTATAATTTTGTTTTGGCTTCTCATGACTTTGAAAACTTAAAACTTGTTACGAGGTCTCACAAATTTAGAGGATGTATTGCGTAAGTATCAACAAATATAGAGAACTATAAAGGCTGTTAAACATCGAAAAATGTCTTATCTGGGACATATAGTGAGGGGAAGTCGATATAAAATATTACAACTGATCCTTAACGGCAAAATATAGGGCCGTAGAGGTGTAGGAAGAAAACAGGTTTCTTGGTTAAAAAACATTCGTGAATAGACTCAGATATCAAATGCACGACAATTATTCCATATTGCAGAAGATCGAGAAGCCTTCGCAATGGTGATCGCCAACGTCGGATAATTCTGATACGGCACGTGAAGAAGAAGAATTGCGTAAGTAAAATACTTATGTAAACTAGCCCAAGACAGTGACGACAAGCAAGCTCTGGTCGCGCAGTGGCAAAATTCCAGATATGTATACAGGGTACTTAATTGGTAGACGGAAATATATAAATGGTGAATAGAGGTCACTGAGGTGGTTCTAGATATACCATATTTATTGGCTCTAATGTTTAAGTTCTCAGCATGGACATGTTTTTGATATTGAGGCAGCTGCCTCAAAGTACATCAACACACAAAATATATACGAATTTCTCAACATTTATGTACAACGATTTTTCAGCCAGGAAATCTGAGCTAGAGGTCCTCGTTTTCCTTCTACTTTTTCTTGTAAAACTAGTTAAAGCAGTACATATATGTATCTCTCGCTCTTCCTCATGATCTGACCGATGTATTCTATTTTTGGCGTTTTTATTGTGGTTAACAGCAAAATCTATTAAGCCTCTCTTCATGCCTAAATATTGGTAAAAACAACCCTTGATTTGTGATGCAAGCAAAATTTTAGTGAATTATTTGAGTGGGAGAAAATATTTCTATCACGAAAATAGCCTCTGTAAATAACACCTTACCAGGAGAGCTTCCATTGGCCGAGAAAAAGAGAAAGGATCTCCAGAACATGCTAGAGTTTATTGATCAGCCTAACAGGGAATTCTACCGACAAAAATGTGTGAAGGTACTTAGATCTAGTAGAAGTGACTATATCGGTGGACGTGGATCTGTTAATAAAATAGTTAGTGATATATTTCATAATATTGTTAAGAATTATTGAAACATTATGACATAAGTAAGCATTTGTAGTTAGCGCAATATTTTAAAACACCTTTTGCAAAAATTTAAAGAATTTTGTGTAAACTGTGATAGGGTGTCCAAATGATGGGTTTTCCGCGTTACCATGTGTTACCACACGGTGTCCATGCTCTTGAGTTTTTACTTTGAGTTCCTGATATCACTATCGATATACCTACATCACGTTTATTACTATTTTATATCGGAAATTAATCTTAATTATTAACCCGGCAGTGGTCGCTATGTAGACTAGGGCTGATCTGTGAAAAAACGTCTATTTTTGGATGTGAGAGGTGGCATTCGGATTTTTGCAGATAAAGTTAGGTGACAACTTCAATAATAATAATTGATTTATGCTCCTTAAGTATGTCCGGAACATTAATAAAAAAAATAAAATTTTTAAAAATTTCGAAAAACATCGATATTTTTCTACTTTCTTTGCTTATAACTTTAAAACGATTAGTTTTGGAACAAAGTAGTAGAGACATAAAATAAAGACATACATAAAGATAATTAAATTTTGTATAATATACGGCTGGTTAAAAATGTCTTAAAGTATCACCCTTTCTGCAATTTAGCAATAAATACAAAATAGGGGACAAAATAAGCCTGTTGTTATTCAATGTTTTTTAACCACTTTGGTGGCACTTAGAACCTTAGTAATTCGCTTAGAAAATTCTTATAACATACTTAAACAGTCTACCAAATTTCATTAAAATCGACCTAAGAGATTTTGCATAATAAATTTGCAATCCAATTTTTTTTTAAAAAGTTCAAATTTTTTAATAACTTTCTGAACAAAAAGTAGACCCTTTAGAAGTTGGCTAAATTTTTTTACATATAAAGAGGCGCTCTACCTATCTAATTGCCAGAGAACGGCGGTTCTCGTCAGTGGCGCACAGTATCCCTACATGCGACACTAAATTACACGAAATTTTCGATTTTCTAAATCTGACTAAATTGAAAATTGGGTCAAATCCCATCTTAAAGTTTAGGAAAAACTCTCGACTTTGGTCCAAGGGTGTGGCTTTTACGACCCTTCGCGTTTAGGGTCTGTTTTTCGTTATCGACCCCAAAACTCTGATACTACTCATCGTTACCTTTCCAAGGCGTGTCTACTTTTTAAATTTGGTTATACTATTCAAAAGTTTCCGAGCTCATAAATATGACTCAATATTTATTTAAAAAGTGGAAAATTTTTGTGGATATGTATCTATGTATGTATGTATGTGTGTGAAAAAGTTACACCGATCTGAATTTTTTTTCTGTGTTTCAAGAAGTGATGAAGGCCTATTCGCGGTGTGCAAGTACTTGGAAGGGAAACGAGAAACGACCGTGCGCGAGTCGCGGAGAAATATTGCAACTATCTTAAATAATTCATATTGTCAATTGAAATTGTCAAATTGACGTATATTTCATACCTTCTGTCATTGAAGCAGAAAAATTATATATTGCTCCACAATATTGATATGATATGCAATTATTATATAAAGGTAAATTTAATTAATTTTATTTTGCTTGCAGTACTGCATTTTAATAACTAATTTTATTTACTACATACAATTGTTTACGTTTGCATAACATAACCTGCATTTTATTTTTTCTTCTTGTTATTTTTTTGGACTATGGCCTTGACAATTATCCAGCAACCAGGACTAATATAATTGGCCAATATAATTAAAAGTGCGAATAAAAGTACAGAGCATAGAAATAGAGCTCGCTTTGCCGAACTTGCACGGTCCCAATTCATAACCGGTGTAGCGGTGTTTAACTTTTGACTACCCATAAGCCAGCTATAGGGCTAGGTAGATACAAAATGACACATTTTTTGGGGGTAGGCATATATCTTAAATTCAAGGAGAGACAGGAAAACCGCATATACACTAAATCAATAGCGTTAATGGTGCCTAAGCGGTCATGATCATATCTACACACGGCTCACTATAGCCGAAAAACTGAAAAATTTAACTTTGAAAATTTTGGGTTTTCGACAATTACTCAAAATTTCAACCTACGAATTGCGCCATTAACTGAGCGTTTGTAGGAGAACTCTAGACGCGTCTAACGTTGTATACCTCATGTCTTGAAAAGTTCGAATTTTTAAGTTATAGGCTTCATAAGTATGATCAAATCTATTTCTTATGGGTAAAACAGTTTTTCAAGCTCAATAATTCCTGTAATAGATTCAGTTATCATACTCGACCTTAGATGCATCAGATACTACTTATCAATACGTTTCAAACTCATGTTTAATGATCAAAATCGGTAAAGCCGTTCAGAAGTTATAGAGCTCCAAATATATAATCTATTTAACCATTATCGCCGAAATGGTTTATGTAGTTGTATCTAGTGGTTATGACGCTAAGTTTGATCGGATAATCCGAGTTTATTTGCCGCCCATAATTATTAGGATGGCTGGGATATGAACGATTGTATTATCACAAGTCTGGTGTCGTAACAACTAGATCATTTGGGAGAGAATGCGAAAAAGGCGACAATTTATAACGCTTAGCGTGTAATCTAGAGACATTACATTACAAAATGTCTGCCGAGAATGGTTAACAGATCCTCTGCATCTGCATCCCTTTTCCGAGCTGCCATCAACAAATATAGCCAATTTGGTAGCCAACGCTCGATGAGCACGGCACATGAAGAAGAAGAAGAAGTTTTGTTTATATTTGGCTTTTTGCCCTCAATATTACTAGAGCAGCTCTGTTGCATGTCATCTTATATATAAAAATCTATTGCTGTGCGTTAGTCTCGCTAAAACTCGAGAATGTGTGGACCGATTTGGCTAATTTTGATGTTGAATTATTTGTGGAAGTTCAGGGAAGGTTTATACGGTTTTATATTGTCATTTTATTAGCCACCAAAATTTTTACAGCTATATGTATAAAATGCTCTTTTTACAGTGTTTGTTGCCATACTCCTCCGAAACGACTTGACCGATTTTTATGAAAGTTTGCAAGTGTACTCGACCGGACCGTGAGTAGGTCGCTGTCTATATTTCATACCCGTGCGTCTTAAGGGGGCTTGCCACCCTTATATTTATTTCTATTTTTTCAGACAAACTCTTTTTTTTTAATTGCATATGATGTGGAACGTAAAGATACATAAAACCCTAAATTTTCACTTTTCTATCACTAACCGTTATTTTTTAATGGCCATTTAAATATTTTACATCTATATAAACAAAAGAAAGTCGTGACAGTTACCAACACATAACTCGAGAACGACTGAATAGATTTTTATGAAATTTTCCACGTGTATTTGACCGGACCGAGAATAGGTTGTTATGTATTTTTCATATCCGTTCGTTGTAACGGGGGCTGCCCCCTAAAATATTTTTTTATTGTTTTGATCAAACTGTTTTTTCTTAATTTTATGTGATGTGGAAGGCAAAGGTAAATACAACCCTAAATTTTCACTGTTCTACCTTCGACCGTTATTTTTTAATAGCCATCTAAAGTTTTGCATCTTATATATAAAAATCTATTGCTGTGCGTTAGTCTCGCTAAAACTCGAGAATGTGTGGACCGATTTGGCTAATTTTGATGTTGAATTATTTGTGGAAGTTCAGGGAAGGTTTATACGGTTTTATATTGTCATTTTAGTAGCCACCAAAATTTTTACAGCTATATGTATAAAATGCTCTTTTTGCAGTGTTTGTTGCCATATAATACTCCTCCGAAACGACTTGACCGATTTTTATGAAAGTTTGCAAGTGTACTCGACCGGACCGGGAGTGGGTCGTTATCTATATTTCATACCCGTGCGTCTTAAGGGGGCTTGCCACCCTTATATTTATTTCTATTTTTTCAGACAAACTCTTTTTTTTTAATTGCATATGATGTGGAACGTAAAGATACATACAACCCTACATTTTCACTTTTCTATCACTAACCGTTATTTTTTAATGGCCATTTAAATATTTTACATCTATATAAACAAAAGAAAGTCGTTATAGTTACCAACACATAACTCGAGAACGACTGAATAGATTTTTATGAAATTTTCCACGTGTATTTGACCGGACCGAGAATAGGTTGTTATGTATTTTTCATATCCGTACGTCGTAACGGGGGCTGCCCCCCTAAAATATTTTTTATTGGGCTTGCCACCCTTATATTTATTTCTATTTTTTCAAACAAACTCTTTTTTTTTAATTGCAAATGATGTGGATCGTAAAGATACATAAAACCCTAAATTTTCACTTTTCTATCACTAACCGTTATTTTTTAATGGCCATTTAAATATTTTACATCTATATAAACAAAAGAAAGTCGTGACAGTTACCAACACATAACTCGAGAACGACTGAATAGATTTTTATGAAATTTTCCACGTGTATTTGACCGGACCGAGAATAGGT
Organism: Diabrotica virgifera virgifera; assembly: GCF_917563875.1. NCBI lineage: Eukaryota > Metazoa > Arthropoda > Insecta > Coleoptera > Chrysomelidae > Diabrotica > Diabrotica virgifera. The sequence continues at coordinate 62,179,074 of NC_065448.1, read as the reverse complement.
TGTTATGTATTTTTCATATCCGTACGTTGTAACGGGGGCTGCCCCCCTAAAATATTTTTTTATTGTTTTGATCAAACTGTTTTTTCTTAATTTTATGTGATGTGGAAGGCAAAGGTAAATACAACCCTAAATTTTCACTTTTCTACCTTCGACCGTTATTTTTTAATAGCCATCTAAAGTTTTGCATCTTATATATAAAAATCTATTGCTGTGCGTTAGTCTCGCTAAAACTCGAGAATGTGTGGACCGATTTGGCTAATTTTGATGTTGAATTATTTGTGGAAGTTCAGGGAAGGTTTATACGGTTTTATATTGTCATTTTAGTAGCCACCAAAATTTTTACAGCTATATGTATAAAATGCTCTTTTTACAGTGTTTGTTGCCATACTCCTCCGAAACGACTTGACCGATTTTTATGAAAGTTTGCAAGTGTACTCGACCGGACCGGGAGTGGGTCGTTATCTATATTTCATACCCGTGCGTCTTAAGGGGGCTTGCCACGCTTATATTTATTTCTATTTTTTCAGACAAACTCTTTTTTTTTAATTGCATATGATGTGGAACGTAAAGATACATACAACCCTAAATTTTCACTTTTCTATCACTAACCGTTATTTTTTAATGGCCATTTAAATATTTCACATCTATATAAACAAAAGAAAGTCGTTATAGTTACCAACCCATAACTCGAGAACGACTGAATAGATTTTTATGAAATTTTCCACGTGTATTTGACCGGACCGAGAATAGGTTGTTATGTATTTTTCATATCCGTACGTCGTAACGGGGGCTGCCCCCCTAAAATATTTTTTTATTTTTTTGATCAAACTGTTTTTTCTTAATTTTATGTGATGTGGAAGGCAAAGGTAAATACAACCCTAAATTTTCACTTTTCTATCTTCGACCGTTATTTTTTAATAGCCATCTAAAATTTTGCATCTTATATATAAAAATCTATTGCTGTGCGTTTGTCTCGCTAAAACTCGAGAATGTGTGGACCGATTTGGCTAATTTTGATGTTGAATTATTTGTGGAAGTTCAGGGAAGGTTTATACGGTTTTATATTGTCATTTTAGTAGCCACCAAAATTTTTACAGCTATATGTATAAAATGCTCTTTTTACAGTGTTTGTTGCCATACTCCTCCGAAACGATTTGACCGATTTTTATGAAAGTTTGCAAGTGTACTCGACCGAACTGTGAGTAGGTCGTTGTCTATATTTCATACCCGTGCGTCTTAAGGGGGCTTGCCACCCTTATATTTATTTCAATTTTTTCAGACAAACTCTTTTTTTTTAATTGCATATGATGTGGAACGTAAAGATACATAAAACCCTAAATTTTCACTTTTCTATCACTAACCGTTATTTTTTAATGGCCATTTAAATATTTTACATCTATATAAACAAAAGAAAGTCGTGACAGTTACCAACACATAACTCGAGAACGACTGAATAGATTTTTATGAAATTTTCCACGTGTATTTGACCGGACCGAGAATAGGTTGTTATGTATTTTTCATATCCGTACGTTGTAACGGGGGCTGCCCCCCTAAAATATTTTTTTATTGTTTTGATCAAACTGTTTTTTCTTAATTTTATGTGATGTGGAAGGCAAAGGTAAATACAACCCTAAATTTTCACTTTTCTATCTTCGACCGTTATTTTTTAATAGCCATCTAAAGTTTTGCATCTTATATATAAAAATCTATTGCTGTGCGTTAGTCTCGCTAAAACTCGAGAATGTGTGGACCGATTTGGCTAATTTTGATGTTGAATTATTTGTGGAAGTTCAGGGAAGGTTTATACGGTTTTATATTGTCATTTTAGTAGCCACCAAAATTTTTACAGCTATATGTATAAAATGCTCTTTTTGCAGTGTTTGTTGCCATACTCCTCCGAAACGACTTGACCGATTTTTATGAAAATTTGCAAGTGTACTCGACCGGACCGGGAGTGGGTCGTTATCTATATTTCATACCCGTGCGTCTTAAGGGGGCTTGCCACCCTTATATTTATTTCTATTTTTTCAGACAAACTCTTTTTTTTTTAATTGCATATGATGTGGAACGTAAAGATACATACAACCCTAAATTTTCACTTTTCTATCACTAACCGTTATTTTTTAATGGCCATTTAAATATTTTACATCTATATATACAAAAGAAAGTCGTTATAGTTACCAACACATAACTCGAGAACGACTGAATAGATTTTTATGAAATTTTCCACGTGTATTTGACCGGACCGAGAATAGGTTGTTATGTATTTTTCATATCCGTACGTCGTAACGGGGGCTGCCCCCCTGAAATATTTTTTTATCTTTTTGATCAAACTGTTTTTTCTTAATTTTATGTGATGTGGAAGGCAAAGGTAAATACAACCCTAAATTTTCACTTTTCTATCTTCGACCGTTATTTTTTAATAGCCATCTAAAATTTTGCATCTTATATATAAAAATCTATTGCTGTGCGTTTGTCTCGCTAAAACTCGAGAATGTGTGGACCGATTTGGCTAATTTTGATGTTGAATTATTTGTGGAAGTTCAGGGAAGGTTTATACGGTTTTATATTGTCATATTAGTAGCCACCAAAATTTTTACAGCTATATGTATAAAATGCTCTTTTTACAGTGTTTGTTGCCATACTCCTCCGAAACGATTTGACCGATTTTTATGAAAGTTTGCAAGTGTACTCGACCGGACCGTGAGTAGGTCGTTGTCTATATTTCATACCCGTGCGTCTTAAGGGGGCTTGCCACCCTTATATTTATTTCTATTTTTTCAGACAAGCTCTTTTTTTTTAATTGCATATGATGTGGAACGTAAAGATACATACAACCCTAAATTTTCACTTTTCTATCACTAACCGTTATTTTTTAATGGCCATTTAAATATTTTACATCTATATAAACAAAAGAAAGTCGTTATAGTTACCAACACATAACTCGAGAACGACTGAATAGATTTTTATGAAATTTTCCACGTGTATTTGACCGGACCGAGAATAGGTTGTTATGTATTTTTCATATCCGTACGTCGTAACGGCGGCTGCCCCCCTAAAATATTTTTTTATTTTTTTGATCAAACTGTTTTTTCTTAATTTTATGTGATGTGGAAGGCAAAGGTAAATACAACCCTAAATTTTCACTTTTCTATCTTCGACCGTTATTTTTTAATAGCCATCTAAAATTTTGCATCTTATATATAAAAATCTATTGCTGTGCGTTTGTCTCGCTAAAACTCGAGAATGTGTGGACCGATTTGGCTAATTTTGATGTTGAATTATTTGTGGAAGTTCAGGGAAGGTTTATACGGTTTTATATTGTCATATTAGTAGCCACCAAAATTTTTACAGCTATATGTATAAAATGCTCTTTTTACAGTGTTTGTTGCCATACTCCTCCGAAACGATTTGACCGATTTTTATGAAAGTTTGCAAGTGTACTCGACCGGACCGTGAGTAGGTCGTTGTCTATATTTCATACCCGTGCGTCTTAAGGGGGCTTGCCACCCTTATATTTATTTCTATTTTTTCAGACAAACTCTTTTTTTTTAATTGCATATGATGTGGAACGTAAAGATGCATACAACCCTAAATTTTCACTTTTCTATCACTAACCGTTATTTTTTAATGGCCATTTAAATATTTTACATCTATATAAACAAAAGAAGGTCGTGACAGTTACCAACACATAACTCGAGAACGACTGAATAGATTTTTATGAAATTTTCCGCGTGTATTTGACCGGACCGAGAATAGGTTGTTATGTATTTTTCATATCCGTACGTCGTAACGGGGGCTGCCCCCCTGAAATATTTTTTTATCTTTTTGATCAAACTGTTTTTTCTTAATTTTATGTGATGTGGAAGGCAAAGGTAAATACAACCCTAAATTTTCACTTTTCTATCTTCGACCGTTATTTTTTAATAGCCATCTAAAATTTTGCATCTTATATATAAAAATCTATTGCTGTGCGTTTGTCTCGCTAAAACTCGAGAATGTGTGGACCGATTTGGCTAATTTTGATGTTGAATTATTTGTGGAAGTTCAGGGAAGGTTTATACGGTTTTATATTGTCATATTAGTAGCCACCAAAATTTTTACAGCTATATGTATAAAATGCTCTTTTTACAGTGTTTGTTGCCATACTCCTCCGAAACGATTTGACCGATTTTTATGAAAGTTTGCAAGTGTACTCGACCGGACCGTGAGTAGGTCGTTGTCTATATTTCATACCCGTGCGTCTTAAGGGGGCTTGCCACCCTTATATTTATTTCTATTTTTTCAGACAAACTCTTTTTTTTTAATTGCATATGATGTGGAACGTAAAGATGCATACAACCCTAAATTTTCACTTTTCTATCACGAACCGTTATTTTTTAATGGCCATTTAAATATTTTACATCTATATAAACAAAAGAAGGTCGTGACAGTTACCAACACATAACTCGAGAACGACTGAATAGATTTTTATGAAATTTTCCGCGTGTATTTGACCGGACCGAGAATAGGTTGTTATGTATTTTTCATATCCGTACGTCGTAACGGGGGCTGCCCCCCTGAAATATTTTTTTATCTTTTTGATCAAACTGTTTTTTCTTAATTTTATGTGATGTGGAAGGCAAAGGTAAATACAACCCTAAATTTTCACTTTTCTATCTTCGACCGTTATTTTTTAATAGCCATCTAAAGTTTTGCATCTTATATATAAAAATCTATTGCTGTGCGTTAGTCTCGCTAAAACTCGAGAATGTGTGGACCGATTTGGCTAATTTTGATGTTGAATTATTTGTGGAAGTTCAGGGAAGGTTTATACGGTTTTATATTGTCATTTTATTAGCCACCAAAATTTTTACAGCTATATGTATAAAATGCTCTTTTTGCAGTGTTTGTTGCCATATAATACTCCTCCGAAACGACTTGACCGATTTTTATGAAAGTTTGCAAGTGTACTCGACCGGACCGGGAGTGGGTCGTTATCTATATTTCATACCCGTGCGTCTTAAGGGGGCTTGCCACGCTTATATTTATTTCTATTTTTTCAGACAAACTCTTTTTTTTTTAATTGCATATGATGTGGAACGTAAAGATACATACAACCCTAAATTTTCACTTTTCTATCACTAACCGTTATTTTTTAATGGCCATTTAAATATTTCACATCTATATAAACAAAAGAAAGTCGTTATAGTTACCAACCCATAACTCGAGAACGACTGAATAGATTTTTATGAAATTTTCCACGTGTATTTGACCGGACCGAGAATAGGTTGTTATGTATTTTTCATATCCGTACGTCGTAACGGGGGCTGCCCCCCTAAAATATTTTTTTATTTTTTTGATCAAACTGTTTTTTCTTAATTTTATGTGATGTGGAAGGCAAAGGTAAATACAACCCTAAATTTTCACTTTTCTATCTTCGACCGTTATTTTTTAATAGCCATCTAAAATTTTGCATCTTATATATAAAAATCTATTGCTGTGCGTTTGTCTCGCTAAAACTCGAGAATGTGTGGACCGATTTGGCTAATTTTGATGTTGAATTATTTGTGGAAGTTCAGGGAAGGTTTATACGGTTTTATATTGTCATTTTAGTAGCCACCAAAATTTTTACAGCTATATGTATAAAATGCTCTTTTTACAGTGTTTGTTGCCATACTCCTCCGAAACGATTTGACCGATTTTTATGAAAGTTTGCAAGTGTACTCGACCGAACTGTGAGTAGGTCGTTGTCTATATTTCATACCCGTGCGTCTTAAGGGGGCTTGCCACCCTTATATTTATTTCAATTTTTTCAGACAAACTCTTTTTTTTTAATTGCATATGATGTGGAACGTAAAGATACATAAAACCCTAAATTTTCACTTTTCTATCACTAACCGTTATTTTTTAATGGCCATTTAAATATTTTACATCTATATAAACAAAAGAAAGTCGTGACAGTTACCAACACATAACTCGAGAACGACTGAATAGATTTTTATGAAATTTTCCACGTGTATTTGACCGGACCGAGAATAGGTTGTTATGTATTTTTCATATCCGTACGTTGTAACGGGGGCTGCCCCCCTAAAATATTTTTTTATTGTTTTGATCAAACTGTTTTTTCTTAATTTTATGTGATGTGGAAGGCAAAGGTAAATACAACCCTAAATTTTCACTTTTCTATCTTCGACCGTTATTTTTTAATAGCCATCTAAAGTTTTGCATCTTATATATAAAAATCTATTGCTGTGCGTTAGTCTCGCTAAAACTCGAGAATGTGTGGACCGATTTGGCTAATTTTGATGTTGAATTATTTGTGGAAGTTCAGGGAAGGTTTATACGGTTTTATATTGTCATTTTAGTAGCCACCAAAATTTTTACAGCTATATGTATAAAATGCTCTTTTTGCAGTGTTTGTTGCCATACTCCTCCGAAACGACTTGACCGATTTTTATGAAAATTTGCAAGTGTACTCGACCGGACCGGGAGTGGGTCGTTATCTATATTTCATACCCGTGCGTCTTAAGGGGGCTTGCCACCCTTATATTTATTTCTATTTTTTCAGACAAACTCTTTTTTTTTAATTGCATATGATGTGGAACGTAAAGATACATACAACCCTAAATTTTCACTTTTCTATCACTAACCGTTATTTTTTAATGGCCATTTAAATATTTTACATCTATATAAACAAAAGAAAGTCGTTATAGTTACCAACACATAACTCGAGAACGACTGAATAGATTTTTATGAAATTTTCCACGTGTATTTGACCGGACCGAGAATAGGTTGTTATGTATTTTTCATATCCGTACGTCGTAACGGCGGCTGCCCCCCTAAAATATTTTTTTATTTTTTTGATCAAACTGTTTTTTCTTAATTTTATGTGATGTGGAAGGCAAAGGTAAATACAACCCTAAATTTTCACTTTTCTATCTTCGACCGTTATTTTTTAATAGCCATCTAAAATTTTGCATCTTATATATAAAAATCTATTGCTGTGCGTTTGTCTCGCTAAAACTCGAGAATGTGTGGACCGATTTGGCTAATTTTGATGTTGAATTATTTGTGGAAGTTCAGGGAAGGTTTATACGGTTTTATATTGTCATATTAGTAGCCACCAAAATTTTTACAGCTATATGTATAAAATGCTCTTTTTACAGTGTTTGTTGCCATACTCCTCCGAAACGATTTGACCGATTTTTATGAAAGTTTGCAAGTGTACTCGACCGGACCGTGAGTAGGTCGTTGTCTATATTTCATACCCGTGCGTCTTAAGGGGGCTTGCCACCCTTATATTTATTTCTATTTTTTCAGACAAACTCTTTTTTTTTAATTGCATATGATGTGGAACGTAAAGATGCATACAACCCTAAATTTTCACTTTTCTATCACGAACCGTTATTTTTTAATGGCCATTTAAATATTTTACATCTATATAAACAAAAGAAGGTCGTGACAGTTACCAACACATAACTCGAGAACGACTGAATAGATTTTTATGAAATTTTCCGCGTGTATTTGACCGGACCGAGAATAGGTTGTTATGTATTTTTCATATCCGTACGTCGTAACGGGGGCTGCCCCCCTGAAATATTTTTTTATCTTTTTGATCAAACTGTTTTTTCTTAATTTTATGTGATGTGGAAGGCAAAGGTAAATACAACCCTAAATTTTCACTTTTCTATCTTCGACCGTTATTTTTTAATAGCCATCTAAAATTTTGCATCTTATATATAAAAATCTATTGCTGTGCGTTTGTCTCGCTAAAACTCGAGAATGTGTGGACCGATTTGGCTAATTTTGATGTTGAATTATTTGTGGAAGTTCAGGGAAGGTTTATACGGTTTTATATTGTCATATTAGTAGCCACCAAAATTTTTACAGCTATATGTATAAAATGCTCTTTTTACAGTGTTTGTTGCCATACTCCTCCGAAACGATTTGACCGATTTTTATGAAAGTTTGCAAGTGTACTCGACCGGACCGTGAGTAGGTCGTTGTCTATATTTCATACCCGTGCGTCTTAAGGGGGCTTGCCACCCTTATATTTATTTCTATTTTTTCAGACAAGCTCTTTTTTTTTAATTGCATATGATGTGGAACGTAAAGATACATACAACCCTAAATTTTCACTTTTCTATCACTAACCGTTATTTTTTAATGGCCATTTAAATATTTTACATCTATATAAACAAAAGAAAGTCGTTATAGTTACCAACACATAACTCGAGAACGACTGAATAGATTTTTATGAAATTTTCCACGTGTATTTGACCGGACCGAGAATAGGTTGTTATGTATTTTTCATATCCGTACGTCGTAACGGCGGCTGCCCCCCTAAAATATTTTTTTATTTTTTTGATCAAACTGTTTTTTCTTAATTTTATGTGATGTGGAAGGCAAAGGTAAATACAACCCTAAATTTTCACTTTTCTATCTTCGACCGTTATTTTTTAATAGCCATCTAAAATTTTGCATCTTATATATAAAAATCTATTGCTGTGCGTTTGTCTCGCTAAAACTCGAGAATGTGTGGACCGATTTGGCTAATTTTGATGTTGAATTATTTGTGGAAGTTCAGGGAAGGTTTATACGGTTTTATATTGTCATATTAGTAGCCACCAAAATTTTTACAGCTATATGTATAAAATGCTCTTTTTACAGTGTTTGTTGCCATACTCCTCCGAAACGATTTGACCGATTTTTATGAAAGTTTGCAAGTGTACTCGACCGGACCGTGAGTAGGTCGTTGTCTATATTTCATACCCGTGCGTCTTAAGGGGGCTTGCCACCCTTATATTTATTTCTATTTTTTCAGACAAACTCTTTTTTTTTAATTGCATATGATGTGGAACGTAAAGATGCATACAACCCTAAATTTTCACTTTTCTATCACTAACCGTTATTTTTTAATGGCCATTTAAATATTTTACATCTATATAAACAAAAGAAGGTCGTGACAGTTACCAACACATAACTCGAGAACGACTGAATAGATTTTTATGAAATTTTCCGCGTGTATTTGACCGGACCGAGAATAGGTTGTTATGTATTTTTCATATCCGTACGTCGTAACGGGGGCTGCCCCCCTGAAATATTTTTTTATCTTTTTGATCAAACTGTTTTTTCTTAATTTTATGTGATGTGGAAGGCAAAGGTAAATACAACCCTAAATTTTCACTTTTCTATCTTCGACCGTTATTTTTTAATAGCCATCTAAAATTTTGCATCTTATATATAAAAATCTATTGCTGTGCGTTTGTCTCGCTAAAACTCGAGAATGTGTGGACCGATTTGGCTAATTTTGATGTTGAATTATTTGTGGAAGTTCAGGGAAGGTTTATACGGTTTTATATTGTCATATTAGTAGCCACCAAAATTTTTACAGCTATATGTATAAAATGCTCTTTTTACAGTGTTTGTTGCCATACTCCTCCGAAACGATTTGACCGATTTTTATGAAAGTTTGCAAGTGTACTCGACCGGACCGTGAGTAGGTCGTTGTCTATATTTCATACCCGTGCGTCTTAAGGGGGCTTGCCACCCTTATATTTATTTCTATTTTTTCAGACAAACTCTTTTTTTTTAATTGCATATGATGTGGAACGTAAAGATGCATACAACCCTAAATTTTCACTTTTCTATCACTAACCGTTATTTTTTAATGGCCATTTAAATATTTTACATCTATATAAACAAAAGAAGGTCGTGACAGTTACCAACACATAACTCGAGAACGACTGAATAGATTTTTATGAAATTTTCCGCGTGTATTTGACCGGACCGAGAATAGGTTGTTATGTATTTTTCATATCCGTACGTCGTAACGGGGGCTGCCCCCCTGAAATATTTTTTTATCTTTTTGATCAAACTGTTTTTTCTTAATTTTATGTGATGTGGAAGGCAAAGGTAAATACAACCCTAAATTTTCACTTTTCTATCTTCGACCGTTATTTTTTAATAGCCATCTAAAGTTTTGCATCTTATATATAAAAATCTATTGCTGTGCGTTAGTCTCGCTAAAACTCGAGAATGTGTGGACCGATTTGGCTAATTTTGATGTTGAATTATTTGTGGAAGTTCAGGGAAGGTTTATACGGTTTTATATTGTCATTTTATTAGCCACCAAAATTTTTACAGCTATATGTATAAAATGCTCTTTTTGCAGTGTTTGTTGCCATATAATACTCCTCCGAAACGACTTGACCGATTTTTATGAAAGTTTGCAAGTGTACTCGACCGGACCGGGAGTGGGTCGTTATCTATATTTCATACCCGTGCGTCTTAAGGGGGCTTGCCACCCTTATATTTATTTCTATTTTTTCAGACAAACTCTTTTTTTTTAATTGCATATGATGTGGAACGTAAAGATACATACAACCCTACATTTTCACTTTTCTATCACTAACCGTTATTTTTTAATGGCCATTTAAATATTTTACATCTATATAAACAAAAGAAAGTCGTTATAGTTACCAACACATAACTCGAGAACGACTGAATAGATTTTTATGAAATTTTCCACGTGTATTTGACCGGACCGAGAATAGGTTGTTATGTATTTTTCATATCCGTACGTCGTAACGGGGGCTGCCCCCCTAAAATATTTTTTATTGGGCTTGCCACCCTTATATTTATTTCTATTTTTTCAAACAAACTCTTTTTTTTTAATTGCAAATGATGTGGATCGTAAAGATACATAAAACCCTAAATTTTCACTTTTCTATCACTAACCGTTATTTTTTAATGGCCATTTAAATATTTTACATCTATATAAACAAAAGAAAGTCGTGACAGTTACCAACACATAACTCGAGAACGACTGAATAGATTTTTATGAAATTTTCCACGTGTATTTGACCGGACCGAGAATAGGTTGTTATGTATTTTTCATATCCGTACGTTGTAACGGGGGCTGCCCCCCTAAAATATTTTTTTATTGTTTTGATCAAACTGTTTTTTCTTAATTTTATGTGATGTGGAAGGCAAAGGTAAATACAACCCTAAATTTTCACTTTTCTACCTTCGACCGTTATTTTTTAATAGCCATCTAAAATTTTGCATCTTATATATAAAAATCTATTGCTGTGCGTTAGTCTCGCTAAAACTCGAGAATGTGTGGACCGATTTGGCTAATTTTGATGTTGAATTATTTGTGGAAGTTCAGGGAAGGTTTATACGGTTTTATATTGTCATTTTAGTAGCCACCAAAATTTTTACAGCTATATGTATAAAATGCTCTTTTTACAGTGTTTGTTGCCATACTCCTCCGAAACGACTTGACCGATTTTTATGAAAGTTTGCAAGTGTACTCGACCGGACCGGGAGTGGGTCGTTATCTATATTTCATACCCGTGCGTCTTAAGGGGGCTTGCCACGCTTATATTTATTTCTATTTTTTCAGACAAACTCTTTTTTTTTAATTGCATATGATGTGGAACGTAAAGATACATACAACCCTAAATTTTCACTTTTCTATCACTAACTGTTATTTTTTAATGGCCATTTAAATATTTCACATCTATATAAACAAAAGAAAGTCGTTATAGTTACCAACCCATAACTCGAGAACGACTGAATAGATTTTTATGAAATTTTCCACGTGTATTTGACCGGACCGAGAATAGGTTGTTATGTATTTTTCATATCCGTACGTCGTAACGGGGGCTGCCCCCCTAAAATATTTTTTTATTTTTTTGATCAAACTGTTTTTTCTTAATTTTATGTGATGTGGAAGGCAAAGGTAAATACAACCCTAAATTTTCACTTTTCTATCTTCGACCGTTATTTTTTAATAGCCATCTAAAATTTTGCATCTTATATATAAAAATCTATTGCTGTGCGTTTGTCTCGCTAAAACTCGAGAATGTGTGGACCGATTTGGCTAATTTTGATGTTGAATTATTTGTGGAAGTTCAGGGAAGGTTTATACGGTTTTATATTGTCATTTTAGTAGCCACCAAAATTTTTACAGCTATATGTATAAAATGCTCTTTTTACAGTGTTTGTTGCCATACTCCTCCGAAACGATTTGACCGATTTTTATGAAAGTTTGCAAGTGTACTCGACCGAACTGTGAGTAGGTCGTTGTCTATATTTCATACCCGTGCGTCTTAAGGGGGCTTGCCACCCTTATATTTATTTCAATTTTTTCAGACAAACTCTTTTTTTTTAATTGCATATGATGTGGAACGTAAAGATACATAAAACCCTAAATTTTCACTTTTCTATCACTAACCGTTATTTTTTAATGGCCATTTAAATATTTTACATCTATATAAACAAAAGAAAGTCGTGACAGTTACCAACACATAACTCGAGAACGACTGAATAGATTTTTATGAAATTTTCCACGTGTATTTGACCGGACCGAGAATAGGTTGTTATGTATTTTTCATATCCGTACGTTGTAACGGGGGCTGCCCCCCTAAAATATTTTTTTATTGTTTTGATCAAACTGTTTTTTCTTAATTTTATGTGATGTGGAAGGCAAAGGTAAATACAACCCTAAATTTTCACTTTTCTATCTTCGACCGTTATTTTTTAATAGCCATCTAAAATTTTGCATCTTATATATAAAAATCTATTGCTGTGCGTTAGTCTCGCTAAAACTCGAGAATGTGTGGACCGATTTGGCTAATTTTGATGTTGAATTATTTGTGGAAGTTCAGGGAAGGTTTATACGGTTTTATATTGTCATTTTAGTAGCCACCAAAATTTTTACAGCTATATGTATAAAATGCTCTTTTTGCAGTGTTTGTTGCCATACTCCTCCGAAACGACTTGACCGATTTTTATGAAAATTTGCAAGTGTACTCGACCGGACCGGGAGTGGGTCGTTATCTATATTTCATACCCGTGCGTCTTAAGGGGGCTTGCCACCCTTATATTTATTTCTATTTTTTCAGACAAACTCTTTTTTTTTAATTGCATATGATGTGGAACGTAAAGATACATACAACCCTAAATTTTCACTTTTCTATCACTAACCGTTATTTTTTAATGGCCATTTAAATATTTTACATCTATATAAACAAAAGAAAGTCGTTATAGTTACCAACACATAACTCGAGAACGACTGAATAGATTTTTATGAAATTTTCCACGTGTATTTGACCGGACCGAGAATAGGTTGTTATGTATTTTTCATATCCGTACGTCGTAACGGCGGCTGCCCCCCTAAAATATTTTTTTATTTTTTTGATCAAACTGTTTTTTCTTAATTTTATGTGATGTGGAAGGCAAAGGTAAATACAACCCTAAATTTTCACTTTTCTATCTTCGACCGTTATTTTTTAATAGCCATCTAAAATTTTGCATCTTATATATAAAAATCTATTGCTGTGCGTTTGTCTCGCTAAAACTCGAGAATGTGTGGACCGATTTGGCTAATTTTGATGTTGAATTATTTGTGGAAGTTCAGGGAAGGTTTATACGGTTTTATATTGTCATATTAGTAGCCACCAAAATTTTTACAGCTATATGTATAAAATGCTCTTTTTACAGTGTTTGTTGCCATACTCCTCCGAAACGATTTGACCGATTTTTATGAAAGTTTGCAAGTGTACTCGACCGGACCGTGAGTAGGTCGTTGTCTATATTTCATACCCGTGCGTCTTAAGGGGGCTTGCCACCCTTATATTTATTTCTATTTTTTCAGACAAACTCTTTTTTTTTAATTGCATATGATGTGGAACGTAAAGATGCATACAACCCTAAATTTTCACTTTTCTATCACTAACCGTTATTTTTTAATGGCCATTTAAATATTTTACATCTATATAAACAAAAGAAGGTCGTGACAGTTACCAACACATAACTCGAGAACGACTGAATAGATTTTTATGAAATTTTCCGCGTGTATTTGACCGGACCGAGAATAGGTTGTTATGTATTTTTCATATCCGTACGTCGTAACGGGGGCTGCCCCCCTGAAATATTTTTTTATCTTTTTGATCAAACTGTTTTTTCTTAATTTTATGTGATGTGGAAGGCAAAGGTAAATACAACCCTAAATTTTCACTTTTCTATCTTCGACCGTTATTTTTTAATAGCCATCTAAAATTTTGCATCTTATATATAAAAATCTATTGCTGTGCGTTTGTCTCGCTAAAACTCGAGAATGTGTGGACCGATTTGGCTAATTTTGATGTTGAATTATTTGTGGAAGTTCAGGGAAGGTTTATACGGTTTTATATTGTCATATTAGTAGCCACCAAAATTTTTACAGCTATATGTACAAAATGCTCTTTTTACAGTGTTTGTTGCCATACTCCTCCGAAACGATTTGACCGATTTTTATGAAAGTTTGCAAGTGTACTCGACCGGACCGTGAGTAGGTCGTTGTCTATATTTCATACCCGTGCGTCTTAAGGGGGCTTGCCACCCTTATATTTATTTCTATTTTTTCAGACAAGCTCTTTTTTTTTAATTGCATATGATGTGGAACGTAAAGATACATACAACCCTAAATTTTCACTTTTCTATCACTAACCGTTATTTTTTAATGGCCATTTAAATATTTTACATCTATATAAACAAAAGAAAGTCGTTATAGTTACCAACACATAACTCGAGAACGACTGAATAGATTTTTATGAAATTTTCCACGTGTATTTGACCGGACCGAGAATAGGTTGTTATGTATTTTTCATATCCGTACGTCGTAACGGCGGCTGCCCCCCTAAAATATTTTTTTATTTTTTTGATCAAACTGTTTTTTCTTAATTTTATGTGATGTGGAAGGCAAAGGTAAATACAACCCTAAATTTTCACTTTTCTATCTTCGACCGTTATTTTTTAATAGCCATCTAAAATTTTGCATCTTATATATAAAAATCTATTGCTGTGCGTTTGTCTCGCTAAAACTCGAGAATGTGTGGACCGATTTGGCTAATTTTGATGTTGAATTATTTGTGGAAGTTCAGGGAAGGTTTATACGGTTTTATATTGTCATATTAGTAGCCACCAAAATTTTTACAGCTATATGTATAAAATGCTCTTTTTACAGTGTTTGTTGCCATACTCCTCCGAAACGATTTGACCGATTTTTATGAAAGTTTGCAAGTGTACTCGACCGGACCGTGAGTAGGTCGTTGTCTATATTTCATACCCGTGCGTCTTAAGGGGGCTTGCCACCCTTATATTTATTTCTATTTTTTCAGACAAACTCTTTTTTTTTAATTGCATATGATGTGGAACGTAAAGATGCATACAACCCTAAATTTTCACTTTTCTATCACTAACCGTTATTTTTTAATGGCCATTTAAATATTTTACATCTATATAAACAAAAGAAGGTCGTGACAGTTACCAACACATAACTCGAGAACGACTGAATAGATTTTTATGAAATTTTCCGCGTGTATTTGACCGGACCGAGAATAGGTTGTTATGTATTTTTCATATCCGTACGTCGTAACGGGGGCTGCCCCCCTGAAATATTTTTTTATCTTTTTGATCAAACTGTTTTTTCTTAATTTTATGTGATGTGGAAGGCAAAGGTAAATACAACCCTAAATTTTCACTTTTCTATCTTCGACCGTTATTTTTTAATAGCCATCTAAAATTTTGCATCTTATATATAAAAATCTATTGCTGTGCGTTTGTCTCGCTAAAACTCGAGAATGTGTGGACCGATTTGGCTAATTTTGATGTTGAATTATTTGTGGAAGTTCAGGGAAGGTTTATACGGTTTTATATTGTCATATTAGTAGCCACCAAAATTTTTACAGCTATATGTATAAAATGCTCTTTTTACAGTGTTTGTTGCCATACTCCTCCGAAACGATTTGACCGATTTTTATGAAAGTTTGCAAGTGTACTCGACCGGACCGTGAGTAGGTCGTTGTCTATATTTCATACCCGTGCGTCTTAAGGGGGCTTGCCACCCTTATATTTATTTCTATTTTTTCAGACAAACTCTTTTTTTTTAATTGCATATGATGTGGAACGTAAAGATGCATACAACCCTAAATTTTCACTTTTCTATCACTAACCGTTATTTTTTAATGGCCATTTAAATATTTTACATCTATATAAACAAAAGAAGGTCGTGACAGTTACCAACACATAACTCGAGAACGACTGAATAGATTTTTATGAAATTTTCCGCGTGTATTTGACCGGACCGAGAATAGGTTGTTATGTATTTTTCATATCCGTACGTCGTAACGGGGGCTGCCCCCCTGAAATATTTTTTTATCTTTTTGATCAAACTGTTTTTTCTTAATTTTATGTGATGTGGAAGGCAAAGGTAAATACAACCCTAAATTTTCACTTTTCTATCTTCGACCGTTATTTTTTAATAGCCATCTAAAGTTTTGCATCTTATATATAAAAATCTATTGCTGTGCGTTAGTCTCGCTAAAACTCGAGAATGTGTGGACCGATTTGGCTAATTTTGATGTTGAATTATTTGTGGAAGTTCAGGGAAGGTTTATACGGTTTTATATTGTCATTTTATTAGCCACCAAAATTTTTACAGCTATATGTATAAAATGCTCTTTTTGCAGTGTTTGTTGCCATATAATACTCCTCCGAAACGACTTGACCGATTTTTATGAAAGTTTGCAAGTGTACTCGACCGGACCGGGAGTGGGTCGTTATCTATATTTCATACCCGTGCGTCTTAAGGGGGCTTGCCACCCTTATATTTATTTCTATTTTTTCAGACAAACTCTTTTTTTTTAATTGCATATGATGTGGAACGTAAAGATACATACAACCCTACATTTTCACTTTTCTATCACTAACCGTTATTTTTTAATGGCCATTTAAATATTTTACATCTATATAAACAAAAGAAAGTCGTTATAGTTACCAACACATAACTCGAGAACGACTGAATAGATTTTTATGAAATTTTCCACGTGTATTTGACCGGACCGAGAATAGGTTGTTATGTATTTTTCATATCCGTACGTCGTAACGGGGGCTGCCCCCCTAAAATATTTTTTATTGGGCTTGCCACCCTTATATTTATTTCTATTTTTTCAAACAAACTCTTTTTTTTTAATTGCAAATGATGTGGATCGTAAAGATACATAAAACCCTAAATTTTCACTTTTCTATCACTAACCGTTATTTTTTAATGGCCATTTAAATATTTTACATCTATATAAACAAAAGAAAGTCGTGACAGTTACCAACACATAACTCGAGAACGACTGAATAGATTTTTATGAAATTTTCCACGTGTATTTGACCGGACCGAGAATAGGTTGTTATGTATTTTTCATATCCGTACGTTGTAACGGGGGCTGCCCCCCTAAAATATTTTTTTATTGTTTTGATCAAACTGTTTTTTCTTAATTTTATGTGATGTGGAAGGCAAAGGTAAATACAACCCTAAATTTTCACTTTTCTACCTTCGACCGTTATTTTTTAATAGCCATCTAAAATTTTGCATCTTATATATAAAAATCTATTGCTGTGCGTTAGTCTCGCTAAAACTCGAGAATGTGTGGACCGATTTGGCTAATTTTGATGTTGAATTATTTGTGGAAGTTCAGGGAAGGTTTATACGGTTTTATATTGTCATTTTAGTAGCCACCAAAATTTTTACAGCTATATGTATAAAATGCTCTTTTTACAGTGTTTGTTGCCATACTCCTCCGAAACGACTTGACCGATTTTTATGAAAGTTTGCAAGTGTACTCGACCGGACCGGGAGTGGGTCGTTATCTATATTTCATACCCGTGCGTCTTAAGGGGGCTTGCCACGCTTATATTTATTTCTATTTTTTCAGACAAACTCTTTTTTTTTAATTGCATATGATGTGGAACGTAAAGATACATACAACCCTAAATTTTCACTTTTCTATCACTAACCGTTATTTTTTAATGGCCATTTAAATATTTCACATCTATATAAACAAAAGAAAGTCGTTATAGTTACCAACCCATAACTCGAGAACGACTGAATAGATTTTTATGAAATTTTCCACGTGTATTTGACCGGACCGAGAATAGGTTGTTATGTATTTTTCATATCCGTAAGTCGTAACGGGGGCTGCCCCCCTAAAATATTTTTTTATTTTTTTGATCAAACTGTTTTTTCTTAATTTTATGTGATGTGGAAGGCAAAGGTAAATACAACCCTAAATTTTCACTTTTCTATCTTCGACCGTTATTTTTTAATAGCCATCTAAAATTTTGCATCTTATATATAAAAATCTATTGCTGTGCGTTTGTCTCGCTAAAACTCGAGAATGTGTGGACCGATTTGGCTAATTTTGATGTTGAATTATTTGTGGAAGTTCAGGGAAGGTTTATACGGTTTTATATTGTCATTTTAGTAGCCACCAAAATTTTTACAGCTATATGTATAAAATGCTCTTTTTACAGTGTTTGTTGCCATACTCCTCCGAAACGATTTGACCGATTTTTATGAAAGTTTGCAAGTGTACTCGACCGAACTGTGAGTAGGTCGTTGTCTATATTTCATACCCGTGCGTCTTAAGGGGGCTTGCCACCCTTATATTTATTTCAATTTTTTCAGACAAACTCTTTTTTTTTAATTGCATATGATGTGGAACGTAAAGATACATAAAACCCTAAATTTTCACTTTTCTATCACTAACCGTTATTTTTTAATGGCCATTTAAATATTTTACATCTATATAAACAAAAGAAAGTCGTGACAGTTACCAACACATAACTCGAGAACGACTGAATAGATTTTTATGAAATTTTCCACGTGTATTTGACCGGACCGAGAATAGGTTGTTATGTATTTTTCATATCCGTACGTTGTAACGGGGGCTGCCCCCCTAAAATATTTTTTTATTGTTTTGATCAAACTGTTTTTTCTTAATTTTATGTGATGTGGAAGGCAAAGGTAAATACAACCCTAAATTTTCACTTTTCTATCTTCGACCGTTATTTTTTAATAGCCATCTAAAGTTTTGCATCTTATATATAAAAATCTATTGCTGTGCGTTAGTCTCGCTAAAACTCGAGAATGTGTGGACCGATTTGGCTAATTTTGATGTTGAATTATTTGTGGAAGTTCAGGGAAGGTTTATACGGTTTTATATTGTCATTTTAGTAGCCACCAAAATTTTTACAGCTATATGTATAAAATGCTCTTTTTGCAGTGTTTGTTGCCATACTCCTCCGAAACGACTTGACCGATTTTTATGAAAATTTGCAAGTGTACTCGACCGGACCGGGAGTGGGTCGTTATCTATATTTCATACCCGTGCGTCTTAAGGGGGCTTGCCACCCTTATATTTATTTCTATTTTTTCAGACAAACTCTTTTTTTTTAATTGCATATGATGTGGAACGTAAAGATACATACAACCCTAAATTTTCACTTTTCTATCACTAACCGTTATTTTTTAATGGCCATTTAAATATTTTACATCTATATAAACAAAAGAAAGTCGTTATAGTTACCAACACATAACTCGAGAACGACTGAATAGATTTTTATGAAATTTTCCACGTGTATTTGACCGGACCGAGAATAGGTTGTTATGTATTTTTCATATCCGTACGTCGTAACGGCGGCTGCCCCCCTAAAATATTTTTTTATTTTTTTGATCAAACTGTTTTTTCTTAATTTTATGTGATGTGGAAGGCAAAGGTAAATACAACCCTAAATTTTCACTTTTCTATCTTCGACCGTTATTTTTTAATAGCCATCTAAAATTTTGCATCTTATATATAAAAATCTATTGCTGTGCGTTTGTCTCGCTAAAACTCGAGAATGTGTGGACCGATTTGGCTAATTTTGATGTTGAATTATTTGTGGAAGTTCAGGGAAGGTTTATACGGTTTTATATTGTCATATTAGTAGCCACCAAAATTTTTACAGCTATATGTATAAAATGCTCTTTTTACAGTGTTTGTTGCCATACTCCTCCGAAACGATTTGACCGATTTTTATGAAAGTTTGCAAGTGTACTCGACCGGACCGTGAGTAGGTCGTTGTCTATATTTCATACCCGTGCGTCTTAAGGGGGCTTGCCACCCTTATATTTATTTCTATTTTTTCAGACAAACTCTTTTTTTTTAATTGCATATGATGTGGAACGTAAAGCAGAGGCGGATTTGAAGATTTGCCGCCCCTGGGCTATAAACAATTTTCCGCCATCTCCCCTGTAATTTTTCACTTTTTTACCAAAATTTGCCCCCCTCTGAATTCTGCCGCCCTGGGCTATAGCCCATTCAGCCCATATGTAAATCCAGCCCTGACGTAAAGATGCATACAACCCTAAATTTTCACTTTTCTATCACTAACCGTTATTTTTTAATGGCCATTTAAATATTTTACATCTATATAAACAAAAGAAGGTCGTGACAGTTACCAACACATAACTCGAGAACGACTGAATAGATTTTTATGAAATTTTCCGCGTGTATTTGACCGGACCGAGAATAGGTTGTTATGTATTTTTCATATCCGTACGTCGTAACGGGGGCTGCCCCCCTGAAATATTTTTTTATCTTTTTGATCAAACTGTTTTTTCTTAATTTTATGTGATGTGGAAGGCAAAGGTAAATACAACCCTAAATTTTCACTTTTCTATCTTCGACCGTTATTTTTTAATAGCCATCTAAAATTTTGCATCTTATATATAAAAATCTATTGCTGTGCGTTTGTCTCGCTAAAACTCGAGAATGTGTGGACCGATTTGGCTAATTTTGATGTTGAATTATTTGTGGAAGTTCAGGGAAGGTTTATACGGTTTTATATTGTCATATTAGTAGCCACCAAAATTTTTACAGCTATATGTACAAAATGCTCTTTTTACAGTGTTTGTTGCCATACTCCTCCGAAACGATTTGACCGATTTTTATGAAAGTTTGCAAGTGTACTCGACCGGACCGTGAGTAGGTCGTTGTCTATATTTCATACCCGTGCGTCTTAAGGGGGCTTGCCACCCTTATATTTATTTCTATTTTTTCAGACAAGCTCTTTTTTTTTAATTGCATATGATGTGGAACGTAAAGATACATACAACCCTAAATTTTCACTTTTCTATCACTAACCGTTATTTTTTAATGGCCATTTAAATATTTTACATCTATATAAACAAAAGAAAGTCGTTATAGTTACCAACACATAACTCGAGAACGACTGAATAGATTTTTATGAAATTTTCCACGTGTATTTGACCGGACCGAGAATAGGTTGTTATGTATTTTTCATATCCGTACGTCGTAACGGCGGCTGCCCCCCTAAAATATTTTTTTATTTTTTTGATCAAACTGTTTTTTCTTAATTTTATGTGATGTGGAAGGCAAAGGTAAATACAACCCTAAATTTTCACTTTTCTATCTTCGACCGTTATTTTTTAATAGCCATCTAAAATTTTGCATCTTATATATAAAAATCTATTGCTGTGCGTTTGTCTCGCTAAAACTCGAGAATGTGTGGACCGATTTGGCTAATTTTGATGTTGAATTATTTGTGGAAGTTCAGGGAAGGTTTATACGGTTTTATATTGTCATATTAGTAGCCACCAAAATTTTTACAGCTATATGTATAAAATGCTCTTTTTACAGTGTTTGTTGCCATACTCCTCCGAAACGATTTGACCGATTTTTATGAAAGTTTGCAAGTGTACTCGACCGGACCGTGAGTAGGTCGTTGTCTATATTTCATACCCGTGCGTCTTAAGGGGGCTTGCC
This sequence comes from Diabrotica virgifera virgifera, assembly GCF_917563875.1. NCBI lineage: Eukaryota > Metazoa > Arthropoda > Insecta > Coleoptera > Chrysomelidae > Diabrotica > Diabrotica virgifera. Next base: position 62,157,442 of record NC_065448.1, on the reverse strand, counting down.
ACCCTTATATTTATTTCTATTTTTTCAGACAAACTCTTTTTTTTTAATTGCATATGATGTGGAACGTAAAGATGCATACAACCCTAAATTTTCACTTTTCTATCACTAACCGTTATTTTTTAATGGCCATTTAAATATTTTACATCTATATAAACAAAAGAAGGTCGTGACAGTTACCAACACATAACTCGAGAACGACTGAATAGATTTTTATGAAATTTTCCGCGTGTATTTGACCGGACCGAGAATAGGTTGTTATGTATTTTTCATATCCGTACGTCGTAACGGGGGCTGCCCCCCTGAAATATTTTTTTATCTTTTTGATCAAACTGTTTTTTCTTAATTTTATGTGATGTGGAAGGCAAAGGTAAATACAACCCTAAATTTTCACTTTTCTATCTTCGACCGTTATTTTTTAATAGCCATCTAAAATTTTGCATCTTATATATAAAAATCTATTGCTGTGCGTTTGTCTCGCTAAAACTCGAGAATGTGTGGACCGATTTGGCTAATTTTGATGTTGAATTATTTGTGGAAGTTCAGGGAAGGTTTATACGGTTTTATATTGTCATATTAGTAGCCACCAAAATTTTTACAGCTATATGTATAAAATGCTCTTTTTACAGTGTTTGTTGCCATACTCCTCCGAAACGATTTGACCGATTTTTATGAAAGTTTGCAAGTGTACTCGACCGGACCGTGAGTAGGTCGTTGTCTATATTTCATACCCGTGCGTCTTAAGGGGGCTTGCCACCCTTATATTTATTTCTATTTTTTCAGACAAACTCTTTTTTTTTAATTGCATATGATGTGGAACGTAAAGATGCATACAACCCTAAATTTTCACTTTTCTATCACTAACCGTTATTTTTTAATGGCCATTTAAATATTTTACATCTATATAAACAAAAGAAGGTCGTGACAGTTACCAACACATAACTCGAGAACGACTGAATAGATTTTTATGAAATTTTCCGCGTGTATTTGACCGGACCGAGAATAGGTTGTTATGTATTTTTCATATCCGTACGTCGTAACGGGGGCTGCCCCCCTGAAATATTTTTTTATCTTTTTGATCAAACTGTTTTTTCTTAATTTTATGTGATGTGGAAGGCAAAGGTAAATACAACCCTAAATTTTCACTTTTCTATCTTCGACCGTTATTTTTTAATAGCCATCTAAAGTTTTGCATCTTATATATAAAAATCTATTGCTGTGCGTTAGTCTCGCTAAAACTCGAGAATGTGTGGACCGATTTGGCTAATTTTGATGTTGAATTATTTGTGGAAGTTCAGGGAAGGTTTATACGGTTTTATATTGTCATTTTATTAGCCACCAAAATTTTTACAGCTATATGTATAAAATGCTCTTTTTGCAGTGTTTGTTGCCATATAATACTCCTCCGAAACGACTTGACCGATTTTTATGAAAGTTTGCAAGTGTACTCGACCGGACCGGGAGTGGGTCGTTATCTATATTTCATACCCGTGCGTCTTAAGGGGGCTTGCCACCCTTATATTTATTTCTATTTTTTCAGACAAACTCTTTTTTTTTAATTGCATATGATGTGGAACGTAAAGATACATACAACCCTACATTTTCACTTTTCTATCACTAACCGTTATTTTTTAATGGCCATTTAAATATTTTACATCTATATAAACAAAAGAAAGTCGTTATAGTTACCAACACATAACTCGAGAACGACTGAATAGATTTTTATGAAATTTTCCACGTGTATTTGACCGGACCGAGAATAGGTTGTTATGTATTTTTCATATCCGTACGTCGTAACGGGGGCTGCCCCCCTAAAATATTTTTTATTGGGCTTGCCACCCTTATATTTATTTCTATTTTTTCAAACAAACTCTTTTTTTTTAATTGCAAATGATGTGGATCGTAAAGATACATAAAACCCTAAATTTTCACTTTTCTATCACTAACCGTTATTTTTTAATGGCCATTTAAATATTTTACATCTATATAAACAAAAGAAAGTCGTGACAGTTACCAACACATAACTCGAGAACGACTGAATAGATTTTTATGAAATTTTCCACGTGTATTTGACCGGACCGAGAATAGGTTGTTATGTATTTTTCATATCCGTACGTTGTAACGGGGGCTGCCCCCCTAAAATATTTTTTTATTGTTTTGATCAAACTGTTTTTTCTTAATTTTATGTGATGTGGAAGGCAAAGGTAAATACAACCCTAAATTTTCACTTTTCTACCTTCGACCGTTATTTTTTAATAGCCATCTAAAATTTTGCATCTTATATATAAAAATCTATTGCTGTGCGTTAGTCTCGCTAAAACTCGAGAATGTGTGGACCGATTTGGCTAATTTTGATGTTGAATTATTTGTGGAAGTTCAGGGAAGGTTTATACGGTTTTATATTGTCATTTTAGTAGCCACCAAAATTTTTACAGCTATATGTATAAAATGCTCTTTTTACAGTGTTTGTTGCCATACTCCTCCGAAACGACTTGACCGATTTTTATGAAAGTTTGCAAGTGTACTCGACCGGACCGGGAGTGGGTCGTTATCTATATTTCATACCCGTGCGTCTTAAGGGGGCTTGCCACGCTTATATTTATTTCTATTTTTTCAGACAAACTCTTTTTTTTTAATTGCATATGATGTGGAACGTAAAGATACATACAACCCTAAATTTTCACTTTTCTATCACTAACCGTTATTTTTTAATGGCCATTTAAATATTTCACATCTATATAAACAAAAGAAAGTCGTTATAGTTACCAACCCATAACTCGAGAACGACTGAATAGATTTTTATGAAATTTTCCACGTGTATTTGACCGGACCGAGAATAGGTTGTTATGTATTTTTCATATCCGTAAGTCGTAACGGGGGCTGCCCCCCTAAAATATTTTTTTATTTTTTTGATCAAACTGTTTTTTCTTAATTTTATGTGATGTGGAAGGCAAAGGTAAATACAACCCTAAATTTTCACTTTTCTATCTTCGACCGTTATTTTTTAATAGCCATCTAAAATTTTGCATCTTATATATAAAAATCTATTGCTGTGCGTTTGTCTCGCTAAAACTCGAGAATGTGTGGACCGATTTGGCTAATTTTGATGTTGAATTATTTGTGGAAGTTCAGGGAAGGTTTATACGGTTTTATATTGTCATTTTAGTAGCCACCAAAATTTTTACAGCTATATGTATAAAATGCTCTTTTTACAGTGTTTGTTGCCATACTCCTCCGAAACGATTTGACCGATTTTTATGAAAGTTTGCAAGTGTACTCGACCGAACTGTGAGTAGGTCGTTGTCTATATTTCATACCCGTGCGTCTTAAGGGGGCTTGCCACCCTTATATTTATTTCAATTTTTTCAGACAAACTCTTTTTTTTTAATTGCATATGATGTGGAACGTAAAGATACATAAAACCCTAAATTTTCACTTTTCTATCACTAACCGTTATTTTTTAATGGCCATTTAAATATTTTACATCTATATAAACAAAAGAAAGTCGTGACAGTTACCAACACATAACTCGAGAACGACTGAATAGATTTTTATGAAATTTTCCACGTGTATTTGACCGGACCGAGAATAGGTTGTTATGTATTTTTCATATCCGTACGTTGTAACGGGGGCTGCCCCCCTAAAATATTTTTTTATTGTTTTGATCAAACTGTTTTTTCTTAATTTTATGTGATGTGGAAGGCAAAGGTAAATACAACCCTAAATTTTCACTTTTCTATCTTCGACCGTTATTTTTTAATAGCCATCTAAAATTTTGCATCTTATATATAAAAATCTATTGCTGTGCGTTTGTCTCGCTAAAACTCGAGAATGTGTGGACCGATTTGGCTAATTTTGATGTTGAATTATTTGTGGAAGTTCAGGGAAGGTTTATACGGTTTTATATTGTCATATTAGTAGCCACCAAAATTTTTACAGCTATATGTATAAAATGCTCTTTTTACAGTGTTTGTTGCCATACTCCTCCGAAACGATTTGACCGATTTTTATGAAAGTTTGCAAGTGTACTCGACCGGACCGTGAGTAGGTCGTTGTCTATATTTCATACCCGTGCGTCTTAAGGGGGCTTGCCACCCTTATATTTATTTCTATTTTTTCAGACAAACTCTTTTTTTTTAATTGCATATGATGTGGAACGTAAAGCAGAGGCGGATTTGAAGATTTGCCGCCCCTGGGCTATAAACAATTTTCCGCCATCTCCCCTGTAATTTTTCACTTTTTTACCAAAATTTGCCCCCCTCTGAATTCTGCCGCCCTGGGCTATAGCCCATTCAGCCCATATGTAAATCCAGCCCTGACGTAAAGATGCATACAACCCTAAATTTTCACTTTTCTATCACTAACCGTTATTTTTTAATGGCCATTTAAATATTTTACATCTATATAAACAAAAGAAGGTCGTGACAGTTACCAACACATAACTCGAGAACGACTGAATAGATTTTTATGAAATTTTCCGCGTGTATTTGACCGGACCGAGAATAGGTTGTTATGTATTTTTCATATCCGTACGTCGTAACGGGGGCTGCCCCCCTGAAATATTTTTTTATCTTTTTGATCAAACTGTTTTTTCTTAATTTTATGTGATGTGGAAGGCAAAGGTAAATACAACCCTAAATTTTCACTTTTCTATCTTCGACCGTTATTTTTTAATAGCCATCTAAAATTTTGCATCTTATATATAAAAATCTATTGCTGTGCGTTTGTCTCGCTAAAACTCGAGAATGTGTGGACCGATTTGGCTAATTTTGATGTTGAATTATTTGTGGAAGTTCAGGGAAGGTTTATACGGTTTTATATTGTCATATTAGTAGCCACCAAAATTTTTACAGCTATATGTACAAAATGCTCTTTTTACAGTGTTTGTTGCCATACTCCTCCGAAACGATTTGACCGATTTTTATGAAAGTTTGCAAGTGTACTCGACCGGACCGTGAGTAGGTCGTTGTCTATATTTCATACCCGTGCGTCTTAAGGGGGCTTGCCACCCTTATATTTATTTCTATTTTTTCAGACAAGCTCTTTTTTTTTAATTGCATATGATGTGGAACGTAAAGATACATACGACCCTAAATTTTCACTTTTCTATCACTAACCGTTATTTTTTAATGGCCATTTAAATATTTTACATCTATATAAACAAAAGAAAGTCGTTATAGTTACCAACACATAACTCGAGAACGACTGAATAGATTTTTATGAAATTTTCCACGTGTATTTGACCGGACCGAGAATAGGTTGTTATGTATTTTTCATATCCGTACGTCGTAACGGCGGCTGCCCCCCTAAAATATTTTTTTATTTTTTTGATCAAACTGTTTTTTCTTAATTTTATGTGATGTGGAAGGCAAAGGTAAATACAACCCTAAATTTTCACTTTTCTATCTTCGACCGTTATTTTTTAATAGCCATCTAAAATTTTGCATCTTATATATAAAAATCTATTGCTGTGCGTTTGTCTCGCTAAAACTCGAGAATGTGTGGACCGATTTGGCTAATTTTGATGTTGAATTATTTGTGGAAGTTCAGGGAAGGTTTATACGGTTTTATATTGTCATATTAGTAGCCACCAAAATTTTTACAGCTATATGTATAAAATGCTCTTTTTACAGTGTTTGTTGCCATACTCCTCCGAAACGATTTGACCGATTTTTATGAAAGTTTGCAAGTGTACTCGACCGGACCGTGAGTAGGTCGTTGTCTATATTTCATACCCGTGCGTCTTAAGGGGGCTTGCCACCCTTATATTTATTTCTATTTTTTCAGACAAACTCTTTTTTTTTAATTGCATATGATGTGGAACGTAAAGATGCATACAACCCTAAATTTTCACTTTTCTATCACTAACCGTTATTTTTTAATGGCCATTTAAATATTTTACATCTATATAAACAAAAGAAGGTCGTGACAGTTACCAACACATAACTCGAGAACGACTGAATAGATTTTTATGAAATTTTCCGCGTGTATTTGACCGGACCGAGAATAGGTTGTTATGTATTTTTCATATCCGTACGTCGTAACGGGGGCTGCCCCCCTGAAATATTTTTTTATCTTTTTGATCAAACTGTTTTTTCTTAATTTTATGTGATGTGGAAGGCAAAGGTAAATACAACCCTAAATTTTCACTTTTCTATCTTCGACCGTTATTTTTTAATAGCCATCTAAAATTTTGCATCTTATATATAAAAATCTATTGCTGTGCGTTTGTCTCGCTAAAACTCGAGAATGTGTGGACCGATTTGGCTAATTTTGATGTTGAATTATTTGTGGAAGTTCAGGGAAGGTTTATACGGTTTTATATTGTCATATTAGTAGCCACCAAAATTTTTACAGCTATATGTATAAAATGCTCTTTTTACAGTGTTTGTTGCCATACTCCTCCGAAACGATTTGACCGATTTTTATGAAAGTTTGCAAGTGTACTCGACCGGACCGTGAGTAGGTCGTTGTCTATATTTCATACCCGTGCGTCTTAAGGGGGCTTGCCACCCTTATATTTATTTCTATTTTTTCAGACAAACTCTTTTTTTTTAATTGCATATGATGTGGAACGTAAAGATGCATACAACCCTAAATTTTCACTTTTCTATCACTAACCGTTATTTTTTAATGGCCATTTAAATATTTTACATCTATATAAACAAAAGAAGGTCGTGACAGTTACCAACACATAACTCGAGAACGACTGAATAGATTTTTATGAAATTTTCCGCGTGTATTTGACCGGACCGAGAATAGGTTGTTATGTATTTTTCATATCCGTACGTCGTAACGGGGGCTGCCCCCCTGAAATATTTTTTTATCTTTTTGATCAAACTGTTTTTTCTTAATTTTATGTGATGTGGAAGGCAAAGGTAAATACAACCCTAAATTTTCACTTTTCTATCTTCGACCGTTATTTTTTAATAGCCATCTAAAGTTTGGCATCTTATATATAAAAATCTATTGCTGTGCGTTAGTCTCGCTAAAACTCGAGAATGTGTGGACCGATTTGGCTAATTTTGATGTTGAATTATTTGTGGAAGTTCAGGGAAGGTTTATACGGTTTTATATTGTCATTTTATTAGCCACCAAAATTTTTACAGCTATATGTATAAAATGCTCTTTTTACAGTGTTTGTTGCCATACTCCTCCGAAACGACGTGACCGATTTTTATGAAAGTTTACAAGTGTACTCGACCGGACCGGGAGTAGGTTCATGTCTATATTTTATACCTCTACGTCATAAGAAGGTTGCGTGTGACGTCATAATTCTCGCAATAAGGACGTGAAAAATACGAAATTAATTTGGTGTACTCCTTGCTGAATTCCGAACAGAACCTTACTAAATTTTTTTTCTAGCTCAATCGGTGTCCAAAACACAATATCTTAAGCCTTAGAAATATTCTGAGGACAGAAGAAGAACGAGCAACAAATTTCATCGAAGAAAAGTGCAACTGTTTAACTTTTGGACTTAATTTGGGCAAAATATGAATTTCTTAATTTTTCGAAACTTTCAAAAAATATCTCTACCGAACTTTTCTGACGAACGGCAAGCAGAAGAAAAGTTCTGAGCACACGAAAAGAACAAGCAGCAAATTATAAAATTTTATTTAATTTTAATTAATTTTGTTTCATTTTATTAAATTTTAATTATTTTTATTAGATTCTATTATTTTTTTTAAATTTTATTATTTTTTTAAATTTATTTATTATTTTTATTTAAGTTTATTCAGTTTTATTTATTTTTATTAACTTTTATTCAATTTTATGAAATTCTGTTTCATTTTATTTAATGATATTTAATTTTAATTTTATTTTATTTTTCAACACCTGTATAGTTGGACAACCCCGAACCCAATTATAAATACAGGGTTGTTTTGAATGTAAATAAAATAAAGCTGTTATATTCTTTATAAGAAAAACAAATTTAAGATTGCAACTATTGCACTGCAAACTTTTTCTAACTAAATTTTATTACTTCAAACATTATGTGTAATTCATTAAAAATAATAATAAAAACTCATTCACATCGAGCATTTTTTGTTTATTAATTACGAATTCCTTTTGTTTATTTTAAGTTTATTGTTTACAAAAGTTTGTTCTTATCTATTGAGGCAGTACGAAGTCTGCCGGGTCAGCTAGTGCTAAATAAATACTAAGGGAGTGTAAACAAAATAGCTGTAGATTCTAAGCCAAAGTTTGCGATACGATAAGGGTATGCATAAGCATAGGGGCATATATAGACAGGTAAAAGCAATGTTCTGTTTTGTTTTTTTTTTTATATAGGATCTCTTTTTCTGTTTTGAAACAAGACAAGAAAGCACAGAAATAGCTAATAATAAAATGCAATTTTAAAATGGCCGAGCACAATATTTCACGGTGTCGTATTCAGAAATCACAAAACAAAGAACAGGGAACGCAATGAGTTAATTATGTACCAAAGGAAAGTAAGTCCCAAATGTTCCATCAGCTTCGCAGTTCGGATCGTTAGGATGTCGAAAGGTTAATGAAAAGGCATCGGGTGGAACACTCAAAAAATGAAAAATAATTAAAATATACCATTTTCAGGCAATCTCCTGCAAAACGGACCTGCATATTTTTAACAGAAAATGATTAAATTATGTACTTAATTCCTTTATACTGAGAACTATAGTATACAAAATATTTCATAGAATTATTATTGTTTTTGTAAAATAAAAACAGCAAAATGTACCTATAGTCTGGGCAGATTAACGGAGAATGAGCCATTTTTGGGAAAAGTTATTTACCAGAAATTTTATTACTGGAATCAAATCTTATGATATTAATAATATTCGTATGCAAAGTCCGCAGATAGTGTGCTACTTTTTTTATAAACAAAATGGCGCCCGAAAATCGTGTTTTTTCAATTTTTCTCTATAACTCCAAAGATTTTAACTTTACACCAAAAACTCCCAAATAAAAATTCACCGTAATTAAATTATGCATAGATATATGTTTTTCCCGATATACTTCGACGAACATTTTCCTTGGAAAATGGTTTTTTCAACAAAATCTTAAATGTTCAACCAAAATTTTAGGTTAGTAGATAACTATTTATTAATAATTAAATAACTAGGTAATATAAAAGCTCATTTGGTATAGACTATATTTCCAGAAGTCGATATAAATTAAATAAACAGTTTAGCAACAATTAAATTGTCAATTAAAAATTTGCAGTAGCTATAATAACCATAATAATTATGATGCATAAGAATAACAAAGATTTTTGTATAAAAAGGCATTATACCTATCTAATGTACTTTACAGGATTGAAATTGCACTATTTAAGTGGCCTCAGGAATATTTCAAATTTATAAACAATTTTTTGGCTTATAAACGAATAGAATATCGCGGGAAATATAAAATTAAATTAAATTACGAAAACGGTATTGGAAGGAACGCAGCGGAACTCTTCTTCTAAAAGAAAAAACGTTTAATTGCGATAAGTGTAAGTGAAGATGTAAATAATAGGATGGTAATTTTCGAATCATCACCTTTTTGTTTCAGTCCTCTATCTCCACACAAATTTTCATATTTTTAAAATACTTATAACATATATTATAATAACAAAAACTATCGGTATTACGAGTGAAAAATACCAAAAATACCAAAATTTCGATCAAAAATCAGGTTGGAGAAAACGGAATCTTAAAGTTCAAAATCGTTGTACGTGAAAAAAATGCATTTTCTCGGCTTCACATGGAGCAATTTTTTTCATATTTTTTTGTTCCCAAGTAACTCGAGTAGAGCCATCTAACTAACACATTATTAAATGTCAAAGTTGTTTTTGTTTTGTTATAAAAAATTAATTAAGTTATACGGAAATAAAACTACAGTATGAATATATTTTTTAAGTCACTATAAGTCTGACGATAAGTCGATGTTGCTAGATATAATCTAACAACATCGACTTGTAGTCACCATTTTCTATTAAAATATAATATGTAAACCATATTATATTATGGAGTTACCACTTTAAATAGTGTGAGAGTTTCAAACTACTCAGCAGAATGCACTGAAAATGTTCTGAGTTAGAACGAAAACGTTTTCCAATTAATTTGGATGACATTTTAGATAGTTTTTAATAAACGATTTTATACCAGAATACAATTTGAAGTTTGTACTTCTGTATGAGTTTTTTAAACTATGGTATACAGCCAACTATTGGGATTTCCCATTGATTTTAACTTACTTTTAACATAAAAAACAAGTTTTGAAAAACTTGTTACATAGACCCTTCATACATTTGTCTTCAAAACATAACAATTAACATACAAAAATCAAATCGATATATAATTGTTGAAAATAAGTTGAAGTTTATAAACATATGCAGTGTTGCCAGATAAATTGTTGTAAATGCACTGGAATGACTGAAGTAGTGACACAAAATGTACTAAACCAACACATTTTGTACAAAAACTAAAAAAAACGCGGTTTAATATTATTTAAAGCAAATTTCTTGTATCACAAAGTGTGAGGTTTTTACATTAAGAGACATTAGTATCAAAATTTAGTTGTTAATTTTATCAAATTGGTAGGATTGTACCAACTCTGACAACGCTGCTTTTATAGTTATGTTCCCATCCTGTCAAGCCTGTGCCATGTTCCGATCAATCTCTCGCACTCACTCCAACTTGTACTATTTCTACATAAGGTTCTCTTTGTTACTTCAAACTTTGTGACTCAAATGTTATTTCTATTTTATCGTGTAAGAAATAACTATCTCATAACGGTGACAGATACACGGGATACATCACACCGAATTTACGTAAATTGTTATGATCATCGTTATCCCTGAGAGTTATTTTAACTTTAACTCAAACGTTAAAGATAACATCGGTCATCCATCACACGGCTAATTATTTGCATTAATACCTAACTTAAAAAAGATTTAAGGTTTTTTTTAATTTGGGACGTAATAAAAATTTCGTATGACAGTAATGAAAGACTGCTTTTGCATAATGGCCAGTTTCGATGTTTAATCGATAGTTGTTATCAATATTGAATACCTAATTACTAAACTTGTAAAGATTTGATAAAGAATTTCACTTTTTGACATAAATTTAATTAATAATAACGTAAATTTTGTACAATATTTTTCATAATCAAAGGAAATACATTTTAAGTTCACTCAAATAAATAATCGATTACTGCCATCGACCACTTACATTCAATCTCGGTTAATTTGATCAATCGTGGCATGTAAAGTTTAATTCTTCTTTCAGTACAATAAAGTGTTACTTTACTGCCGCAAATCAGGGCATATTGATTGTAAAGTTTAGTCAAGTTTGACAAGCTTGTTAATTCTGCGAATTGAAAATTCCGTTTATTATTTATTTTATAACGACTAGCCTAACTTTTAAAATTAGAGCTGTGCGAGCAATCAAATAAAACATTTTCTTTCTAACGATCAAACTTACGAAGTTTATGAAAATTTTATTAAATTTTTAGTCGATTGTTTTCTATTTTTTTACTTTAGCTATAATTTTTCTATCGTTAATTTAAATTCAGAATTTTTTTATTAGTTAAAAATTTACTGATCCGTTTGTTGGACACGCATAACAGCCTTTACGAGTATTCCCCTCAATACCACGAAACTATAAGAGGATAAAAAAGGACGCCACACCCATCTTATAGAAAATGCCATGTCACTCAAATACAATAAAATTTACATGAATACATTCGTCTCGAAATTACAACCTTTTTGGATCACTGCGCCGATGAATTTTGATTAATAACGGCGTAAGTTGTAATTAATCTTTATAGTACGTGATCCGAATAGGAGGTCGCAATGTACCCATCTGCTTGCCGGATGAAACATTTCTTTTTATTAAATTTCATACATCGACAAACACGACCAGCATGGGTTGCCTATCAAAATCGTGTCATAGCTATTCTTAAGGGGGGTGGAGGGGTTAAAATCAATACTCCAAACTCATTTTTTTAAGTATGGTAGAATTATTTAATTTTTAAATTAAATAGGCATATTCAGTACAATTCATAGATTACTGAACAAAAAATTCAAGGAAAAATACTGAAAAATAAGCCAACGGTGGCAAATTTTTAAAAGATACCTCAAAATATAATGAATTTTGCTGTGGACATCAAAACGCATCATTGAATCATGGTAAACAAAAAATTAAAAAAGATTTTATTAGCTTATGAGTTTCTCGAGGTAATGCTGTCGAGTTTCTAGTTTTATCTAATTTTGACTTTTTGATATCACTCAGAAATCTAAACAAAGAGTATTTTTTGGAAAAAAGGATGAAAATCAACATATTGGTTATTGTTAAACAAAAAATAAGCATAAAACAAAAATATCTTGACAGCATTACTTGAAGGAATGTCTAAAGAAAATATATACAAAATTCCAGGTGAGTTGGTCAAGTAGTTTTTGAGTTACAATGTATACAGCCTGAAAAAAGCAGTTTTGATAAAAACGCGTTTAGAGTATTGTCGTCTTTTATCTTCAATTTTTTTTGTATGTCAAATGGTAAAGTGATGCACACCGAAATATGTTTTTAAATCTCGTAGTAATTTACAAAAAAAATAAGAACAGCTGTTGACTGTTTCTCACTACGCTCAAGCGCGTTGGCACGAACTTGCTATAAAATGAGTCGAAGGTAGGGAGGTAGGGAGATAGTGTTAAATATCCCTATTCTTTGAACAACGGTCAACAGCTGTTTTTATTTTCTTTTGTAAATTACTCCGCTATTCAAAAATATATTTCGGTGTGCATCTTTTACGATTTGAAAGACAAAAAAGAAATTGAAAATAAAAGTTGACAATACTTAAACGCGTTTTTCTCAAAACTGCTTTTTTCAACGGCTGTAGACATTGTAACTCAAAAACTACTTGACCGACCCACCTGAAATTTTGTATATATTTGCTTTAGACATTCCTTGAGGTAATGCGATGTAGATATTTTTGTTGTATGCTTATTTTTTGTTTAACAATAATAAATATGATATTTTTCACCCTTTTTTACAAATAAAATTTGTTGTTTTGAATTCTGAGTGGTATCAAAAAGTCAAAATTAGATAAAACTAAAAAACTTGACAGCGTTACCTCGTGACATTCATAAGCTAATAAAATCTTTTTGAAGTTTTTATTTACCGCGATCCAATGATAAGTTCTGATGTCCACCGCAAAATTCATTATATTTTGAGGTGTCTTAAAAATTTGGCACCGTTAGCTTATTTTCCAGTATTTTTCCTTGAATTTTTTCTTGAGTAATCTATGAATTATACTGAATATGCCTATTTAATTTAAAAAGAAAATAATTCTACCATACTTTAAAAAAATGTGTTTGGGATATTGATCCCCTTCGGCCCCCCTTTAAGGATAGCTATGACACCATTTTGATAGGCAACCAATGCTAGAAATATTTGTCTGTGTATTAACTTTAATAAAAAAAATGTTTCATCTGACAAGGAGATGGGTATAAGTTTAAGTAACCAATACAGTGAAACGGGTCAGATTTGTAAGTCCTGCTAGTTCCCCTTTAATATAGTTCGGAGGCTGGTTGTTTTTTCTGGTGATTAAATATGTAATTAAAAATATTTATTTTTACTTAGATATACCGTTAAAGCAGGACATATCGTATGTACTAAAATTAATTATTAATTAATTAATTAATCTTAACTTAAACAACATTTTACACTCCATTATCGAGCTTTAAATCACACACCTATACTCCAGTAAGACATACTACTGAACTAAAAGTTTTGTAAAACTTGTAAATGTCTGAGGGGACCGATTATGTGGGTTTGAAAAACAGATGTCATCAAACGAACCGCCTCTTAAAACATCTTTGACAAAGAATACCAAATTTTGCCGACCTTAAAGCTGTTTCACAATATAAATTTCTCGAACTATATATTTTGACCTCATATTCAGATCTTAGACTATTATAGAAACCACATTTTAAACTCCCTAAAACTGTCATTTATAAACAGTAATTATTAGTCTAGTTACTATTGAAAACAGCTTATCCTAGCGCCAGCTAAGCCGATTAGATAATTTATATACTCTAGTCTCTGTCTTAATATCTGCAGAAAGATTAGTAAAGTGCGTATTTAGTCCAGAAAGCCACTGCGCATCCGCTAGGAAAAATATTCTAATTCGGATTTTTTGCACAATCTTACTCAAAAAGGATGCCTTTTAACAAATTTGCATGTTGCCAGGACCAAAAGTTGGTCAAAAATTGTTTAAACGTTTTTTTTTTGTTTTTTTTTCCTAAAATTATTTTTTTTGCATGGAACAATTTTTTTTAGGTTTTTTGGATCATTTCAAACAGAAAAGGTCTTTAGTGACTTTTCTCTAAAGTTGATATTTTTTTACATATAAGCGAATAAAAATTGAAAAATTGCGAAATCGGCCATTTTTAACCCTCAAAAACTATGTGAAAAACTGAAAATTTGAATGTTAGCAAGGTAGGTAGATTCTTTAAACATCGATTGATGAATGCAATCCCGAAGAGTTTTTTGCAATACAATATCAAAAACCCCTTTGTTTTTTAGTTGCCAATCAAGCCTGTGCGACACTATTTTCCACCGTTGCATGTGTATGCAGTATGGTGCAAATGAAAGGAATAAATTCGTTATTTCGTAAACCGGTGACTTTAAGGAAAAATCCCAAAACAGAAAGAAAGACAGAAAGACAGATTTATTGTTTTTAAAAATGAGTTTACATTTATAAAACACAACGTGGTATAGTACAAACACAGTACAAGATACATTAAAATACTAACTATAAAATAACATTTACAATATTATTTTCTCTTGGATTTACTTGACTAAAAAAGAGTCTGGTCTATCTTCTCCAGTTGGCAGACCTCTAAATTGTGATGCTCACGATCTAAAAATCTTCTTCCTAACCTAAAGTTAAATCGTTCAATGCCAATTTTTTTCGGCCAAAAAGCAGGATTGTAAATTTCTTCCCTTAAGTCAGGTAGTACACCTATCATGAAACATTGATTATTCCTTCTTTTCTGGGTTGGTAACAATTTTACTTGTATATCCTCGCAGTTTGTCTTAGTTATTATGAAACTCTTGATGTGGTCCGCATTTACACTATCCGGAACTTTTGAGATGAATAGCCACAATTTTTTGTCTGGTTTTTCGGATTTTCCATGGAAATCCTTATCACCAATTCCAGTTCCCATTATTTTCTTGCGTCTTTTTGTCACAATCTGATATCCTTCATCGTTCGTTTTATTCTCTGAACTCCCCATTGTGGTATGATTAAGATTCATTTTTGTGCTTTCCTCATGTTCGACAGTTAAATTTGTAATGGAGTCACATGTCTGTTTGGTTTGAATATCCATTAATTGTGCATTTAATTCGTTTGTAGTAATTTTTGAATTGCCCTGTATATTAGAATTCCTTTCAACATGTTTGGTGTTTTTATCATTAAAATTTTTATTTGAGTCAGTTTCATTATTTGTTTTGTATTTAGAATTCCTTGACTGGACACTGGCCGTCTTATCTTCATTAAGTACCTTGAGTTTTTATTAAACCTTCATTAGCAGTTGTGTTGGGTCTTTGTGAGATTTTGGTTCTGGTTATTTCTGATTTCAATAAATTTAATTTTTCTAGCAAATGTTCATTATTTGATTTTAATAGATTATTGTTATCTAATAATAAATTGTACTTATCATCTTTTTCAGCTAACTGCCTTTTTAACCACTGATTTTCTATCGCTAAGGCACTAAATGATTCGAAGGGTTGTCCATCACTATTTTGGCAACAGATTACACGCTAATCCCCTATCTTGAAGAATTTCACTTTGTTTTTCACAGCACATGAGATATGGTAACTATTTCCACATACTATACAAACGAGTGTTTTATTAGGCTTCGTTTGACAACATTTAAATGTATTCTCTTCAAAATCTACCTCTTCTACTATAGAGAGAGGTGACGGCACATTTTTACTTTCCGCCATCTTGGATAGGATTTTTCAGGTCAACAGGTCGGTTTTCATTTTTAAGTTATGATATTGTGGCATGTACATATAGTATACTAGTGACTTCATCGGTGTGGGCGTGTTGACGTAATCGATCATTTTTTAAATGAGAATACGGGTCGTGTGCTGGCTCATTTGAAAGGTTCTTTAATTCTCTATTCAGTAATATAAACATGTACATAATTATTTATTCAGGGTGTCCAAAAAATTTTTATTAATTTAAATCATTTGGCAAATTGACAAAAAAATTAAATGATTGGACACCCTGTATAAATAATTATATAAATGTTTATATTACTAAATAGAAAATTGAAGAACCTTTCAAATGAGCTGGCACACGACCCTATTCTCGTTTAAAAAAATCATCGATTACGTCATCACGCCCAGATGGATGACGTCACTAGTATACCATATATGTCACAATATCACAACTTAAAAATAAAAATCGACCTGTTTCGGTATTTTTCCTCAAAGTCGACGGTTTACGAAATAACGAATTTATTCCTTTCATTTGCACCATATTGCATACACATGCAACGGTGGAAAATAGTGTCGTGCACGCTTGATTGGCAATTAAAAAATAGTTTTTGATATTGTATAGCAAAAACCTCTTCGTAATTTCATCAATCGATGTTTAAAGAATATCTACCTACCTTGGCAACATTAAAATTTTCAGTTTTTCACATAGTTTTTGACGGTTAAAAATGGCCGATTTCACAATTTTTCAATTTTTAATCGCTTATATGTCAAAAACTATCAACTTAAGAGAAAAGTCACTAAAGACCTTTTCTGTTTGAAATGATCCAAAAAACCTAAAAAAAATGTTGTTCCATGCAAAAAAAAATAATTTTAGGAAAAAAACAAAAAAAAACGTTTAAAAAATTTTTGACCACCTTTTGGTCCTGGCAACATGAAAATTTGTTAAAAGGGGTCCTTTTTGAGTAAGATTGTGCAAAAAATCCGAATTAGAATATTTTTCCTAGCGGATGCGCAGTGGCTTTCTGGACTAATTCACAAAATCTCTTTTATGATTCTCACAAATTTGTCCCTGTTGTAATTAGTAATAAGATTTTTACTTTATTTCCGCGGCTATAATTCCGCTGTAGTTTTTATACAAACTTGTTACAGAATTCCAGACATAGTACTTAAAAAAATAGGTCAATTTTTATAGCCGCTAGCAAGCGAGAGATTCAATCACGCACAATAAAAAGAAACAAATACAAATACGCACATTCAACTCAGAACACTCACATCGACAACGTCAACGAGCGCTCTTAGATTCTGTCACTCTCCGCTGTATCTAAAGTTAGTTAGTTTATGTAGTGCTATATTTTTGTGTAGTTTTTAATAATAAAGTTCACCCTAGTACCAAAACCAGTGTTTATATAGTAGAAGTGTGGTCGTCCTCTCTGCATTACCAAACTTCGTCTGCTCCGATGGGGAAAGGGCGTGCTCAGAAATCGAAGGAAAAACTACAAAAGCCGAACACCAGCTACATTTAAAGCATCCTACCCCCCAGTCCCTATCGGTAAAACATACTTATAAAGTATACAAAATATATTATGAAGTAAAAAAAGACAGACCCACTCACAATCATTTAATTATCACTTCGAAAAAGTGTGGTCAGTCGAAGTGATAATTAAATAATTGTGAGTACGTCATACGTCTGTCTTTTCTTTTTTACGTCATTTAAAATGAACTATCATGTACAACCCATTCAACATTTTACAAAATATAGTTGTATAAGACTTTTTTAGGGATTATAAACTATTGCCTCCCATACAATCAGTACACTTATAATTTTTAACGTAGCTTCTAAATCCCACCCGTCAAAACCATTAGAGTTATAAAAATAAAAAAATTATAAATATATAAAAATCTTAGTATGTACTAGCTTAACCTAATAGCTATGTAAGCCCTTGAGTTTTAATAATAGAATTTCTAGGTGGAAAAATGTTGAACAAAAAAGCTTCATACAAAATAACTGTAACAGAGTTTTTGTACATACCTAACTATTTCAGGGCTCTCGTTCGTTAGGGATTTTCATTTATTTGCGGATACCTATATCCTCGACCACTGTCAAAGGGACCAGACTAATTTAATTAACAGCATTGTCCCTAAGTGAGGTCGGCCTATTCTGATACACAAAACCTCAAACCTCAATATCACTGTGTCCATCCTTACGTGTGGGGTATACATGGAGTCCTCTTCTAACTATTCTCTCTCCCTTTAAGGTAAACATTGGAGGGTTTAGCACACTTAATTAACTCGTACGTCAAAGTTTATGGGGTAGTAGAGATCTTTTAATTGTGTCTAATGATACACCGAAGTATGCCGACTTTTAAATAAACTTGACGAAATTTGCCTAAAAATAGAGTGGAATTCAGACTAAAGCCTCTATTTGAAGCGTTTATTTTAAAAACAACACACGTCCATTTTTCCCAAATTCGACTTTATGTATTCTTCTCATAGAATAGTAGTTTCTTTATCCATCTGACACATTCAGTTGTGTAAAAATTTAGATGTACGGAGTAAACTATGTACATAGAACATTTGGATAGTCCTATAGAAAACAACAGATGTCTGGGAAGTTTTTCTTGATTTGCCAAAATTTGAATTTTTGGACAAGTGTTGTTTTTCAAATAAATGCTTCAGTTTTCTTTACTAATACAGATTATTCAGTTATGCTATGTTACGGTACAGGCATAAATGATTATTCCTTTGATATAAATATCCTGTCTTCAATTTCTTTTCATATTAATTTTGTTCTAACCTGTTCTCCTTTCATGTGTCCAGCATGCATGATTGATATTTTGTCTAACCAAAATAACCTTAGTTATTTGAGATCATCATCATCAAGGGTTTTCATTCTGGATGAAATGTTTGCCGCTGTTACTTAGAGGTCTCTAGGCTCTTGGCTTTCGTTACAATTTTCTTCCACTCATTTCGATATGTGCATATATTTCTCTCCAGTTTCTTACTTTCTGAATTTTGATGTATCTCATGACCTGGTTCTCCCATCTCTCTCTGGGTCTTCCCCTTTGCCTTTCAGTTTCTGGTTTCTGGTGATATTCTTAATCAGTAGGTCTTTTATCCTGCTTCTCTCTATGTGTCCTATCCATCTCAGTCTCTGCACTTTAATAAATCTAACTATATGTTCTCCATTCATTATGACTCTTAGTTAATGGTTCTTTCTTCTTTTCATTTATCCATTGTTCATCCTAATCGCGCCCACAACCCGTCTGAGGATTTTCCTTTCGAATATTCTTAATTTTAATGTGAGGTACATTGTCTCAGTTGCCTATGTAACTATTATCTGAGTACAACAATGTATATTTTCAGTTTTGTATTTCTGGATAAGCTCTTGTCCTTCATTAGCCTATGATATCTCTAGTATGTTTTGTTGCCTGCTAGAATTAGCACGTCGTGTTGGTTTCTCTTCTAGAGCGGAGTAAATATTTCGTTAATTACTAGACCTCCTTTCCATGATTTCTTTGTTAAGATTGTTACAGCTTCTTTTAATCCTTCCTTGTCTCTTCCCATTAGATATATATAATCTGCATATATAACTATTTGTGCTAAGGAATGTGTAACAAAAATGAGAAAACTTCTGTTGGAGTGAAAGTAAAAAGAAAGATATACTCCAACAGAAGTAAGGAAAAAAAAAATAAACTATAGGAATAAAAATGAAGAGGAAACAAAAAAAAAATACTACTTTGCAGTAGTACTGAAGAAAGGGGAATTAGAAGGGATAGAAGTAGAAGTGGGAAGAGACAGAGGCAAACTGAATAGAGTTGGCTAGCTATAGATGCAAGAGAGCAACTTGACACTCAAGGATGGATACGGCTCGTTTGCATGCCTGTCGAAGAACAGTAGCTCTAAGTAGATAGTAATGATGACTAAAAGATGAAATAATAAAATAAGAATAATGTACTGAAACTGAATGAAGATGGATAATTGCTAAAGACGAACAAAATAAATAAATCTAACAAATCATGGGCGCCATGAAAATGATCTTCGATCATTTTCCCAGGTATCTTATACTGCTGTCAAATATTACATATATTAAACCTGTAATAATGAACATAAAGGAGTAATAAAAATAAATGATATACAAAATAAATAAACATTTATTAAAATGAACTACCAGATTTTTAACAATCTCTGAGTTAAACAAGTTCATATTATGTGACTCTAACATGACAAAAGTTTGCAAAAGTTATGTTCAACCTAAGATAACAACAATGTTACCTGTTACAAAATTACAGGTATAAATACCTTTCACTAACATATAGGGTACAAAATTACATAAGTCTTCTACCAAATGGTTATAGTACGCCTGCTACGTACAACTAAAGGAAACTGACAAAGATGAAAATACTACAAATAAATAGGCCCAAGCCTCACTAAGGGAAAATACAATAATGAAGTACGCAAGTTAAATATACAAGGAATGAACTAGAAATGAAGTTGAGATAAATACCGACGATGACATAAATTAACCGAACAAATGGAATAAAGCAAATAACAGTAAAATATTTGGGAAACAAGCTAGTAATATTAAAAAATAAATTTACCCGAATTACATAAACCAATAATAAAGTATTAAAAACCTAATTTTCTCTAGGCTTATTCCTGTGCACAAGAAGTTACCGTAGATACAAAGTTTGGGAACCAAATAATCTAATATACAAATATGTCACAAAAAACCAGAGGTAACCTAAATCTGGAAAAAAAACATAGTGTATTTAACAGATAGTCTGAAATATAAAAAAAACCAATAGTTACTACAACACCTCACTAAATGTTCCCAAACGAGGTTGCGGTTGCATCCTAGAAAATGATGCACCAGGATGGTGCGACCCCATGACTCCTGTAGGCCCAGGTGCCAAGACGAAAACTGAGCTGGAACGCTCCCATAGCTTGCTCCCAATTAGACATACTCCCATGATGACTTGACTGTGGCTGTAGTGGTTTCTCTAGGTGGTCAAATAAGGTCTATGACTTCATGGTAGGGTTTCTCCCAAATGGCTAAAAAACATTCCCAGTTTTATTTCTCATTTTAAACATGAGCAAAAAGTAAAGGGAAGAAGAAATAATTGAGGAACTTTTTAGAAGCAATAGTATAGAAAAACCGACCATTAAAACTGGAACAAAAACCAATCTCAGGTAACCTTGAACTGTTTTGAGTGTGAATACATGGACAAATGACATTGAAATGATTTATTTGAGGAAATATCTGTAAAAATATATTGAATTTATAAAATATTGGATGTTGAATAATTTAAAACCTACAGAGAAATGGTAATTATTTTCAATATTAATTTGAGGACTTCAAAAATGTTTGGTTATATAAAACCAAAAACCACATTAATATAAAGATCGATATAAAGATAATATAAAGATCGAAATCATCTACACCCTTCCCTTAATAGATTGACTAAGAAAGTTTAACAATGGGACTAATATTTTAAATATTCCACAACAAAAAAAAACACATGACAATGGCTAATTAAAAATTATTACAAAAAAAATAAATCTCACCGAATGATTCCTATTTATACTCCAACAGGAGTTGTTACCCACATGTCTCCTCACTCCAGACAATCCCTGGTGGTAACTTTTTACTTTACGTTAAATTTCTTATGTGATAAAATAAGTTGGAGGAAATCATCCGCCATTCTATATGGTATATCTATTCGACACCACAGCTCACAGTCAAGTAAAGAACGAGAGGCGTTTCTCCGCCAAGGTAAACGTCAAATTCTCTCAGAACCCGAATAATTTTTGATAGGTGGAGTACGTTCCATCACCGAGGTATGACGTCACCTCAGTGGTCCTATACGAGAATTTAAATGAGAGACCGAGGGAAAATAATAATAATCACTATTAAAGAGCTAATTTTGTAACGTGACCGTTACAAATGGTCTAGTGTCCCTAAGTGAGATCGACCTATTCTGAGATACAAAAACCTCAAA
This sequence comes from Diabrotica virgifera virgifera, assembly GCF_917563875.1. Lineage (NCBI taxonomy): Eukaryota > Metazoa > Arthropoda > Insecta > Coleoptera > Chrysomelidae > Diabrotica > Diabrotica virgifera. The sequence continues at coordinate 62,135,472 of NC_065448.1, read as the reverse complement.
CCTCAATATCACAGTGTCCATCCTTACGTGTTGGGTATACATGGAGTCCTCTTTTAACTATTCTCTTTTCCTTTAAGTTAAACATTGGAGGGTTTAGTACACTTAATTAACTCGTACATCAAAGTTTATGGGGCAGTAGAGATCTTTCAGTTGTGTCTAATGATACGTCGAAATATGATCGACTTTTAAATAAACTTGACGAAATTTGCCTACAAAGTAGAGACTGGAATTAATTTCCTAAATGTATGCCTCTATTTGATTTCTTTAGTTTAATACAGAATATATTAAATATTTATTGAGTTACGTTATCTTATGGTACGGGCCTAACTTGTTCATCTTACATAAGTACGCTATCTTCAATTTCTTTCTATACTAATTTTGTTCCAACCTGTTCTTATTTCGTGTGTCTAGCATGATTGGTTTTTTGTCTAACCAAAAATAACCTTAGTAATTTCATATCATCATCATCAAGGCTTTTCATTCCGAATGGAATGTTTGCCGCTCTTACTTAGAGCTCTCTGATTCGCTTATTGCTCTGAATCACTCCCGATTCCAGTTCTGTGTTTTCAAGGTCAGTTGTATGACTGGGCTTCGGTTACAAACTTCTTCCACTCAGTGCCGGATTAAGAATCTTGAGGCACCTAGGCAACCCAAGCTAGGAGGCCCCTTAATAAACTTCTGTCTTTTCCTTAAAAAACCTCGGATAACCCCTCCTTCGCCGAGCGGTATTCCTTTAATGTATTGTTGGAGATTTTGTAGATTTAAACTTAAATTTTTGTTCCATTTTGTAAAACATGTTGCTTGAAGAAATAAAACAAAGAAATTGTCAAGAAACTATTCATATAATTTTGCAATAAAAAACAATTTTTTTTTATAAACGACCACATAAGCCGAATGACAACAAATAGGGTAGTCAGGACAGCGAGAGACGGTTCCCCAATAGGAAGACGATCAGTGGGAAGACCACGAAAAAGATGGAATGACAACTTATTGGAGGCACATTGAAAAACAGACAGAGTAATGTCTATATAAAAAGAAGACGAAGAAGAAGTTTTTTTATAGTTATCAATAAACGATAAATAAAGTATAATATATAATATACATACTATAAAATTTTTTCTAATAATGAAAAAGAAAAGGTCGAAAAAGAGGTATTCTACTTACATGTAATGACTGTTACTCACTCTGATGAATAACGACACTCGCCTTTGGCTCGTGTCGCAAACTTGATCATGGTGAGTAATACTCATCATTACATGCTCGTTGTTATTTATTGTAAATAATTATGGAATAAATTTAATTTGAGTTTTCAAAGCCATATAAATTATTTAAATTATTATAAAGTCACTCTTCTGAGTTTCATAGAAACAAAACTTAAACTACTTAAAATATCTTCAACTTGAACACTCCGTTATTTAAGTATCACAGTTTTGGAAAACACACAAAACACCAAATACTGAGTTACTGACTCGTGCGCTGTCAACTGACGACTCAGCTCAATAATTAGCTTATCCGAAATTGTTAGATTAGTTTTAACCTTCAACTTTTCTCCACCCTGTAAAAAAACTTCATTGGCATCATCTTTCATAAGCATCATCAAAATGGAGTTTTCTTGCTTGCGGTTGTTTACTCTCGTCGGTTAATTGAGAGTATTGTAGATCGCAGACCTTCTGCTAGTAGTAAGCAAAATTATCTCTTTGGGATTTTAAGAACTCCAAAAGTCATTTTAGAAGCTGAACTAGAGTTTCAAGTTCAATCTTTTCTCACTGTAATGATTTATTGACAGCGTTGATAAGTTCTAAAATTGTTGACCAAAACTCATTCATTATGAGTGTTACATTGACATTTGGTGACATATTGTTGACATTTCTTTCAACAAACACTTAGCCTCATTAACTGTTTCAGCTTTCTGATTAGGGTCTTCAGCAAGAGTATGCAGAGCAGATTTACAGGAATTGTAACCTTTAGACAAAGCTCTTGTTGTATCAGCCCTTGCAGTCCATCTACAGTCGGAAAAATGAAAGAATACCCATGAACGAACATATAAAACACGCTGTATTTTCCTGTCACCGTGTCACACAAAAAATTGGCCAGCGCAAGTGCATGTAATAATTATTGTTACATGTACTTGCAATGGACAATTTTCTTTGTGACACGGTGACAGGAAAATACAGCGTGTTTTATATGTTCGTTCATGGGTATTCTTTCATTTTTCCGACTGTAGTCTAGTGCTACTTGTTCTTTTAAGGACAAGGTTTAGATTGTGGCGAATTAGATCGCCTAGTTAAGTTTTATTTACGCATTTGATCGTAGCTTCCCAACGGTGGATATAGGCTGAAAAAAATTGGTACACCGACTGCTTATTACGGATATTGCTCCAACGGGTCCAACGCAAATTTTAGCAGCATTTACTCCAACTAAAGCGAGTGTGCGGCGCAAAAAATGGTGGCGCTTACAAACCGGGCTGTCACCTATTGAGTTGAGTACGTATAGTGTTCTCTGTATGTTTAAGAAACATGATCAGGAGAATTTGTCACCTAACCTATGGTTATTAAAGAGTCGTCTTTCGAACAAGTAGGTTACGTAGATTCTTTCCATAATTACAACTATCAGTAGCAATATTAAAAGGTGTATTAACACCATCTAATTTAAACCAACGGTACGATTAGTGGAGCTATCTAAAATGGTTCAGATCTTGACTAGTTTGATATCTAAAGCACTGAACCGTAATAAGATTCGGAGAGGTCGGTAATATAGATCCAATGCGTTTTTTAGTTTAATAAATACAGAAAAACATCGAGATATTTTTTGCATTAAAATATTTAACAAAAACAAAAATTACCACTAAAATGTTAAACCCGTCTGTCAGGCGGTTAGTTAGTGTTTACGTCATTGATTTAACTCAACTAGTCATAACAGGTGCAGATGTTAGTACTTAAGGGTTAATATAAAATCAAACACTGTTTTAATACAAAGTCAAATTAATGTTAGCACTAAATAGAAATAATTTCGAACAGAAAATATAAAGAACGCTTAAGTTATTAGGAGCATAAATTAAAAAACATGAAAGTGGAAATAGATTCGATTTTGTAAAGTCAGCATCATTTCAATACCGTAAAAAAATACAGGTTTAATTTAATTAATTGGGTGTAGACATAAGTCGTAAGTGTAAGTCTTACACTTACGGACGTAAGTGTTGGACATAAAAGTTTTCAGTTTTTTAGTGTTAGAAACATTCCGTGTTTTTCAAAAAATATATTTTTTAAATAAATATTTTATAAAATGTGTGGGAACAGCACTTTTCTTCCGGTGTTGGCGACATAAACATGCCAACTATGAGTTGAGCAATCAATTTCCTAAAAGTGTCTCACCTGGGAGACTTGAAAGTTTCACCCACCCAACAACTAAACGGTTTTAAGTAGTCGAACTTTTATGGTAATGGAAAGAAATAAACTTTGTAAAATGCGGTGGCGCTGCTGCCTCCTGTCTAACATAAAAATGAGAGTATAAAATTATAAAATCGATAAAGATAGCATGCGATTCGAATCCGAAACTTATAAACGAATTAAACGAGTTTCTGACAATATCGCCTAAATATTTTATTGAAACTGAAAATATTTTGTCGATAGAACGAACGAGCTTCAAATTGCACTGCAAAGCAATAACTTTAAATAAAGAAATATTCTCGTTTTGATAATGAGAATTTGATGCCTCTTTATTTACATTTAAGTTAAAAGTGACTATCTAATCAGTCAACTGTACTGTATTCAGAGCTGGGCAATACCCGGGTACAAGTACCCGAATTTTGTACTCAGAATATACTCGAAGTATATTTTGGGTACTCAGTACCCAATACCCGAGTAAATTTTCAATAAAATACTCGGTACTCGTACCCCTAGCATATGTGCCAAAATAGCCGATATGCTACGAGTACATTTTCTAAACTTCTAAACACATTCTAAACTTTTCGCTGCATGTTTAGCAAATTAATAGCAACACGCAAAAACGCCGTTTTCCGTATTAGTCCATTCGTCAAAAGTTATCCAGCTGTAACAAAATGGAACTCTTATTATGACTCGGTTTCGCAAAGGACACCGCACACATCTTATGGAAAATATAATGTCACTCAAATTTACTAAATTTATATGAATAGATTCGTTTCAAAATAACGGTCAATTCTTATCATTGTGCCAACTCTGTATTTTCAATAATAAGAGCAGAAATTTATATAAATAAATCTGAAATCAAATGGGTACGTACATAAGTTTGAGAGAGAAACAATATTTCAAAATACCCAAATTATCGGTAGTCCATAAATCAGCGGATTAGTTTCACTAATCCGCTTAGGCCCAGCGGGGTTTAAGCTGTTTTGAATAGCACCCAGAGCAATAGTGATTGTAACTGACCATTTATGAACTCTAAAAATGTGATTTAGATAAACTTTAATTGCAATTTGCGCCGTAATTAATCATAATTAAGAGTTGGCGCAATGATAAGAATTGGCCGTTAATTTAAAGCGAATCTATTCATATAAATTTTATTAAATTGATGAGTGACATTATATTTTCCATAAGATGTGTGCGGTGTCCTTTTAAGTGAAAAAGAAGAGCTACCGTCTCTTTTTCAAAGGCTTGATATAAAAAACTTTAAGGAAACCGAGTTGCTGTGTTTAGAGGAGTACTGTATGGTCTTGAAACCCCTCGCTACAACCCTCGATGTTGTGCAAGGAGAAGAATGTGTGTATTAAGGGTAACTACTTCTAAGTCTGCTATTTTTGAGGAATAAATGAGAGAAGTTAAAGCTTTAAACACTGAGTTCTGCTGGTGAATTTTTTCTGAAAATATGTATGTCGAGCTTGGAGAAAAGATTCTCTGAAATACTTAATTTGTCATCGAAAGAGTCCATTATAGCCGCAATTGTCCATCCTGTTTAAATTGCGTTGGTATAATGTCTTAAAATGCAGAATTTTGTATGGACGCTTTGAAAAAGATAGTGATTAACGCTGCTGAAAAACTAACTTCTTTTGATTATTGCGAAGAACTTGATACAGGAGATTCAAGTGATACCACCCCAGATGGATTTTTTGATTTCAATGAACCAGAGAAGACCACCTAAAAAGACACAAGAAACCAATCTCATCAGTCTTAATCATTTAAAAATGAAACAATCAAAACATCCAAAATAAAACTAGAACTTGTCAAATTTCTAGACGGGAAAAAAGTTGTTGAAGTTCGTTAAATGAGTTTCCTGTAATTAAAAAAGTTTTTCTAACATATATATCAAACCCTGTAAGTAACGGCCACTAAAAATAAAAGAACTATTGGCCGATATAGAAAGGTGGCCGTTATTGCCAGTTTTTGTAGTCCACAAATACCTAAAAGATAATTGGAACTTTGTTTATTTTATTATTAAAAGCAAATAAAATTCTATATATAAACGGACTCTACTAAAACTACTTTAATATACTAATATAAAACAAAACTAAGTAGGTACATAATACTATGTATATTGTACAAAAACAAACAGATGTTACGCTTTCTTAAAGAATTTTCAATTCACTTTTATATTTTTATAATATTTTTATAAACAAAACTAAGTAGGTACATAATACTATGTATATTGTACAAAAACAAACAGATGTTACGCTTTCTTAAAGAATTTTCAATTCACTTTTATATTTTTATAATATCCTTTGAGAATTTGAATTTTTACAACACAATATTTTTCGTTCAACTTTTGTGATCTCAAACCATAGTTATAAATATGTAGTGACAAACATGTCCTCTTTTACGAAATTTTATTATGAGAATTTAAGAAACTTGTGACCACCGCGCACTGACCTTAATTATTTAATCCCTTTTAGGTAGATACAATAGGTAATAGGTAATAAATAGTACTGGGAATTTCCATCAACAACTACACAAAAATATTTGGCCGACATTAACAAGTAAATTTCTATAAAATGTGCTTTAAAAATATATGTTTATTTGACAGCGTCCATATTATAAAGCTGGCCGTAAATACCAGGTCTTTAAATAAGGGAATCTACATATAACTGTTTTGAAGAATTTTGAAACTGGCCGTTAGTACAGGTGGCCGATTTTGAAAGATGGCCAGTAACACATGTTTTACTGTGTAAAACATGTGTTCGAAGGCATGAATACATGCTTGCGTTTTTTCTGCGCCTGTAGAACGCCTATTCTCTTATGCTACACTAATTAATAGCCCTCGAAGAAAAATGCTCTAACTGATGCCACCTTTGAAAAATTAGTTATCTTAAGTCAATAAAATTAATCAGTGAGTGTGAGTGGTGTTATACTGATTATTAATCGACGATTAGTTTTTAAAATTCTTATTATTTTTTTATTTCAGTTGGAATTGTACGTTATTCTATGTTTTCATGACTCATAAATATGTTTAGAGATGCAGAGATAATTATTACCTTCTTACCTTTTTTCGGGTTCTATATTCGAATTTACTCGAAATAAGTAGCCGAGAAATTCGGGTAATTGTACTTTGAGTATTGTACTCTGAGTACTTTTCTGGAGCAATGTACTCGGTACTCTGTACCTGAGTACAATTTATCAGTACCCGGCCCAGCTCTGACTGTATTTTTTTTACGAAAGCAGCCCCTGTTATAAGTTTTTCTTCGAAGCCCTTTTCAGTGTGTTTTGCTAGTGCCAGATCTTGACCGGTACAAGATTCTTGCGGACCAGACATGAATCCTCCTTGTTGTGGGATGAAGTGCTTGGCGACATTTTTTTCTATGCTGGTGAGGATGAGTCACTCGTATATTTTAAAAAAGTGACACAACAGTAACAGTAGAGCTTCACGATATTCGATAAAAATATCAATATTGTATTGATATGGTATCGAAAACCAATACAATACCGATACAATACATATCTGAGCAATATTAATGTCGATACGATACTCATTATCTGAAATCAATACAATACTCTTGTATTGTCGATACTCTTGCCTCGATATTATTGAAAATATCGATATCGAGAAGAAAAATAAAACGCTACAGTTGTTTGGTTATATTTTGTGGAATGGGTATTTAGATCATAATTATTTACATAAAAGTATAAGTGATCTGCAACCCAAGCATCAGCTGTTATAATATTGTCCACTTGAGTACCTAAACTTGAAACTGCTGAGAGTGAGTAAATCACATCATTTTTGATTACACTGTTTATGGCTTGTGGCATTTGTGGCAATATTATGGAAGTGAGTAATCATGACGCAAAAATAGTTTTCAACAAATACTGAATTGCGATTTATTCTGATAAATTATGCATAGAACTGTTAAAAATCATTTATTTTATTTGATTAAAGTAGACTACTTACACGAGAATGTTTAAATCTGCATTTTTTTTCTTTAAAAAGGGTGGATTTCACCCCTAAAATGCAAAGAGCGCAAGTTGACTCCATATCACTTTTACTTTCTGACTACTTTTATCCTCTAACTACTCACCAATTTTCATGGGAATCAACGAAGGCTCAACGAAATCAGAGGTAAAAATCTTCGGTGATTGCACTTTCAGAAATATAAAAAATAATTTTAAAACAGGGGTGGATTTCACCCCTAAACTGCAAAAATCGCAAATTGGAACTATGTCACCTTTGTTCCTTAAGGTATCCTCTAACCACCCACCAATTTTCAAAAGAATCTATGGAGGTTCAAGGAAGCTCAAATCCACCTTCAGTGACTTCAGTATGTATATTTTAAGAGCTTATAAAGATAGTGATAAACGAATAAAGAATAAAGTTTGTGTTATTAATTTAATGTCCTCTTAATTATGTCCAGGATTATTATATTTGATAATCCTTTTTATGTCGATATGTTATCGAGTATTGTATCGATATCGTATCGAAATCAAATAAAAATGTGTGTACCATTTTTATATATTCGGCTGCAATACGAAGGAAAAACAATCTTACTTTTTAATTAGAATAAGGAGTGCAGCCAGTCCCTTTAACTGCAGTTTTCTGCTCTTATTGGAGCGTCATCAGAAGGAACGTAGGCACTGTTCTGTAGCCGGCCGACTGAAAACCAATACGATACCGATACAATACATACCTTAGCAATATTAATGTCGATACAATACTCATTATCTGAAATCAATACAACACTCTTGTATTGTCGATACGCTTGCCTCGATATTATTGAAAATATCGATATCGAGAAAAAAAAACTAAAACGCCACAGTTGTTTGATTATATTTTGTGAAATAGGTATTTAGATCATAATTATTTATTACATAAAAGTATAAGTGATCTGCAACCCAAGCATTAGCTGTTATAATATTTTACACTTGAGTGTACACTCTTTATATCATGTGGCATTTGTAGCAATATTATGGAAGTAAGTGACGATGACTCAAAAATAATTTTTAACAAATACTGAATTGCGATTTATTCCGAATCTCAGGGGATTTCCCAATATTTTCAAAAGTAGTTTTTAAACAATACAAAATTAGTAAGTATTTATCGACTTCAAAGACTTCAGCCATATTCAATCTTTATAAGAATATACATTATAAGTTATAAGCAATATTCGTAATATTTTTAGAATAATGTCTATTTGCCAAGCATGCAAAAGTGGGCATAAAAGGCCTACACAGCTCAGATGTATGCTTTTTATGTCGATATTTTATCGAGTATTGTATCGATATCGTATCGAAATCAATATCAATACGATATCTTTATAAGAAAGTATTGCCGATATCGATACTCGATACGATACACTTCATTGGCATAACCAATACAATACTCAATACCTAAAAGTATCGATATTTTATCATATCGTGAAGCTCTAGTTCTTTCGGATCACCGCTAATTTTTTACAAGATTCCATACTATGTATTTGGCTACTATGTGTCATGTCCATTTTTCCAGAGTTCCAATCCACTTTTGCTTTCTGGCTTGACTCAGCTGTTGGAGTAAGACTGCTCTGCAGTCAACTACTTCTTGGCTAAATGGGTAAGTGAAATAAAGGGTTTCGTATGTTCTCGTTAGTTCCTTGGACTTGCTGGACATCCCGGAGACATATTTTGGTCTAAATCCTCTGCGGATAGCTTTTCTAGACATTTATTTTATTACCTTTTACAAATTTTTCGTAGTTTTCTACTTTTGGTTGAAGACGTAGTAGCTCAGAATCAAGCATGTTTGTATACTTTTGTCAGTCTGCCTTTTTGAAGTTATATCTCCTTCTGAATGAAATAGCTTTTAGTCTGACAATTGGAAAGATGTTTATATCAATTGGTCTATGACGAGTTTTTGGTAGGGGACCATATACTACTTTGGTTCATCTATCTTCGAGGTTTTTATTTGAAAAACATATATTCGAATTATATACTTTTTTCCAAACTATGCTCTGAAAAAAAGGTGGAAGTTTAGGATCATGGATTAACGTGAGGCCACTCGTTTCGGCCCATCCTTCTACTGTTTCTTCATTTGCTTCCGAGTCTGTATAACCACAGAGTAAAATCTAAGCTGTTAGTAGTCTAAGGTAGAAATTTTTGTGTTATAGGTTTCCTACAATGAATCTGTCAAAATGCATCTGAGTTGAGCGAACAGACTTTATCTGTGTTTCCTTGGGGATATTGAGGAATTATTTTGGTATTTATTTTATTTCTTGTTTCGATATTGGTAACCAAATTTTAATATCGAAGAATTTGCTTTTTTACGAATTTACGAAGTGTGTTTATTTAGCAGAGTAAGAACTGTTTTTGATTTTTCTTTTTATAATCTATTTTCTTTAGTAATAGAAATGAGTCGATCCAGCAGAGCCCCTGCTACCATATGTGCAAAGTGTGCAATGCACACGGGCGCCATCCTTCAGGGGCGCCAAAAACCCGGAGTGAAAAATTGCAAAAAAAAACAAACAGACAAAAAACGAAAATTAATTTTAAAATAAAAATTGAGAAATTAAATAGGATTATAAGTATAAACACACACGAAATTTTATTAGTAAATCATTCAGTTTAATTTATTTTGTTATGATTTTATTCTCTTTGTTTCATTTTGATATTTTTGTCTACAAATAACAGTCCATTTACTCACGGTTTTTGTTGTGAATTTTAAAAAACCGCTTATATTGACATCAAATTTGTCATCTCTTACACATAGCTAACAAGAAAATAAGTGAAATTGTGCCGATGTGTGCTTTTGCCCTGGGGGTACAAGGGGTATTCTCAGGGAATATGCCCCAGAATACCTGGGGGTATTCTCGGGGGTGAAAAAACATATGTTCAAAATAAGTCCGGGATTGGATAAACTGACTAATTCTAAGCAATTTTTTTTGTTGTATAGAGATTTTCAAGTCAATACTTCTTAAGTTATTTGCAAGTGAATATATTTGTTCATTTTTCAACAAAAACCCCGTTTTTAGACGGTTTTTTCCAAATAACTGAAAACCTAATTATTTTATCGAAGAAATATAGCCTACGCAAAAGCGAAAAAAATAATTTATATAGGAAGTCTACAAACCCAGTAGAAGCAAAGTTGTAGCTAATGAAAAGTAGGTTCTTATTCGTCAAAATTCCAAATCGAATATTTCAACGTGAAATAACCAAAAAATTAAGCACTTACCGGGAAAATTCATTACACCTTCTTTGAAGTGTTAACCTTCCGCTACCGGAGGGGGGTACAGATTGTACCCCAAATTCGATTTTTCATGAATAATTTTTAAAAATGTTGGAATTTTGTTTAACTGTTCTAGTTACTTCTTCATTGGGATGTGTAAAAGCATATCCAACCATTTGTTTTCAATTTGACATATTTTTACCTATGAAAAGTGCAGCACTGTGCTTGGGGTACAAGTTGTACCCCCTCCGTCAACCGCGGTACAGTTCATTGCGGTCGACGCCACTGACTAAACCAGACGTTTTGCGCACGACACCAAACCTGTTGTTTGCAATAACACACAAATCAGTTCTGTGGATGACTTAGTGCTAATATACCGTTTTAGTTTATCCATTTGTGATTACACGATTTACCGATATGTCGAAAAAAATAAAGTTAGACCTTCGGAAAGAACAGGATCGTGAAACTGCAGTGCAGTGGTTAGAGGAAAGTGATGATGATTACCTTTCTGAAAGAGATAGTTTATCGGATGATTCAGAATTAGATGATAATTTAGAAGTAGCGGAATATGAGCCTGAAATTCTGCAGGTAATTTTTATTTTTGTTTTATGTACGATATTTCTATCTTGAGTTTATTATATTTTAGCCATCTGAGAGCTACAGTAATGATTCTGATAAACCAGTTTTGGGGGCAGTAGATTCCACATTTATTTCCAAGAATGGTACAGTTTGAAAAAATCGTCCTTTACGAAAAACTAGATGTCGCTCGAAAAACCAGCGCTTACAGAAAAATCTAAAAATGTCGCTAAAATTAGTGATTGCTTCAAATTATTTGTAGATGAGAAAATTGTAGAGATCATCGTCAAATGTACAAACCAGAAAGCGGAGAAATACATTCAGGATTGGAATGGGAAAAATCCTAATAAAACAAGAACCTGGTTGCCCACTGATTCAGTGGAAATTTATGCGGTCTTGGGACTCTTGATTACGGCGAGTGCGCTAAAAGCCAATAGGGAACCAGTGCACTTTTTGTGGTGTCGAAACCCTTTGTACAGTCGATCTATTTTTCCGGCTGCCATGTCACGCGACCGATTTCTAGATATAATTTCACTTATGCGATTCGATGATTTGAACACTAGAGAAGAACGTAGAAGTTCTGACAAACTAGCAGCTTTTAGGGAAGTGTTTACAAAGTTTGTAGAACACTGTAAAGAAAGTTTTAAGTGCCACTCTCATCTAACTGTTGATGAACAACTTGTAAGTTTTAGAGGTAAGTGTCCATTTAGAGTCTACATGAAATCAAAACCAGCCAAGTATGGCATCAAAATATGGGCTCTAGTTGATGCAACAATCACCTATGCTGCTAACCTTCAGATTTATACTGGAAAAGATGGTAACAAACCAGAAAAAGACCAGGGCAAAAGAGTAGTACTTGATTTGGTCTCATTTCTAAAAAATGGTTATGGCATCACTACTGATAATTTCTTTACCAGTGTTCCCTTGGCAAAACAACTCCTAGATCGACAAATAACATTATGTGGAACACTTCGAAAAAACAAGCAGGATATCCCTCCAGCCCTACTACCCAATATTTCTAGACAAGAAAAGTCCTCAGTTTTTGCCTTCACTGAGGAAAAAACACTGGCGTCTTACGTTCCTAAAAAGAATAAGGCAGTAATTTTATTGAGTACAGAACATAACGACGATAAAATTAGCGAAGAAGAGACGGACTATAAGCCAGACATAATCTTGCATTACAATTCTACAAAAGGTGCCGTAGATACTATGGATAAGATGGTAAATGAATATTCTTGTAAAAGAGCCTCTAAGAGATGGCCATTTGTTTTGTTTCAAAATCTTCTAGACATTGCAGGTCTGAATGCATACGTACTGTGGACGACAAAGAATGCCATTCGTGCGTATGAAGCTTCTCACAGACGCAGAGAATTTTTACTAAACCTGGGTCAAGAACTTAGAAAGCCCCATGTCGATAGGCGACTACAAAGTCCACAAAAATTCCATAAGCGAATTATAAACGCGATGTACGAATTATGCCCACCGCCACCAAGGGAGAATCGCGAAAACGACGCCACCATCTTGAAATCATCAGGGCGATGTTTACTTTGTCCACGCAAGAAGGACCGCAAAAGCAGAAAAACGTGCAATTCTTGTAAATTCTTTGTTTGTGCTGAAAATCAAACAACCACAACAATTCAAACAATAATATGTACAAAATGTAAAGCTAATCAAAAAAACGATAATTAGTTTTTTCAAGACACCATATATTTTTTTATTGTTACTTATATTCAATAAAAAATACTTGCATTTGTTTTAATTATGTTTTAACTAAAATTATTGCATTATGTTAATATTTAATCTATAAAAATGCATGGGGTACATAATGTACCCCCTCCGTCAACTACAAAACAACTTGACCCTTCGGTAGCGAAAGGTTAAAAAGGAAGCTTTATAGTTTATTTTTAACTCGGGAACAGTCGCGCTCTTTTCTGTAACGTCATCAGTCGTGCGTTAGATTTTATCTAACAATACAAATTTAAATACGAATTTACAACAATTTTTTATTATATAGTATTTTTATTTACTAGTTATGTTAGAAATACTATTTCTAACAATTATTAAAGGTAATTGGTTCTCACCAAGGCCATAAATTCCACAAAAAGAAGAAGAAGAAAAATAAACCTACGCATTACTACGCCCTTCCTCGGGGCACTTACGAGTGGAAAGTTATGTTGCAAAATGTTTCATCAAGTTATCAAGGAAAAGGATAAACTGTTAGATTTTTTCTAACGGCGCGACTGCTCCCGAGTTAAAAAAGACATCAAGAAAAAAAAACGAAGTTTTTTTTTTATAAAAAAAAACAACCTTTTTTTATAAAAAAATCTTAAAAATCAACCCCTAATATTAGCATTTCAAATGAAATTAATCTTTACCGCTTTACCATTTATTTTATATGTATACTATTTATTGTTGTAAGTTTCATTGGTTTAAAGTTTGGTTTCATTTTAGAAAAAATTTAGTTTTTAAGTAAATTTTTTTTAATCTTGAACAAATTGGTTAAGATATAACTGGTGAAAATTTGCATACACTCGTGATTAATGACCCGATCAAGCCCTTTTAACCACAGACTTTTCAAAAATAAGCACTTTGAACCGATGAAACTTCAGATCATATAAACAATACATAAGTAAAGTAACTTGTGGTGGATCGGTAACGATTAATTTCATTTGGGATACTAATTAGGGGTGATTTTCATGTTTTTTGCAAAAAAAGTGACCAACATTATTTTGAGCGTAACTTATTTTATTTTGAAAAAACTTTAAACGCTTTAACAAAGTTATGCTTGATTTTTGGTTATTTCACGTTGAAATATTCGATTTGTAATTTGACGAATAAGAACTTCCTAATTCTGCTACCACTGGGTCTGCAGACTTCATATACCGGTATTTAAACCGTATGTTTTTTCACTTTTTTATAAGCTATATGTTTTTCGATAAATTCCTTTTTGAGTTATTTGCAAAAATCCGTCTAAAAACGTGTTTTTTTTTATTGAAAGATTAACATATTTACTCGCAAATAACTTGAAAAGTTCTGAAAAGTAAAAAAACTTTCTTAGTTAAAAACCTACTTAGTGAAAAAACTTTATAGCACAAAAGTTGTTTAAAATTAGTCAATTCCGGACTTTTTTGAACGTACGTTTTTCTACCCCCGAGAAGGGGTAAAACTCACATTCAGAACAAAGGCACACATCAGCTCAATATCACTTTTTCTTTGACATGTTAGCTTTGCTATGAGTATGCCAAATGGTGTCAAACCAAGCGGTTCTTTAAAATTATGAGGTTTTAGAATATTTTACCTTGAGTGAATGGACTTTAAATATTACTTCTAAAGTTCAGATTTTTGGTTTATTTTAAGAACCTACCTACCTTCAAATAATAAATGAAAAACCTGATCCAAAATGCCTTAAGGGGCGCCAAAATCCTTTTTTCCCGTTTACATGTACATACAAGATTGATGTTTTACTATTTTATTATTTAAAATTTCCTTGTCACTTCTATTTTCTATTTTCTATCTATTGTCCTGTTGATATTAATACAAAGATGAAAACTGGTCGGTTATTGTTACAACATTGTTATGCAAATCTGGTTAAAATCAATGCTTACGCTGTTAGAGAAAAGGTTGTAACCTCCTCGCTTCAAACCATCAAGCAAGTTAAATGCACTGTCTAATAATAGTTAAAGTAAATCATCTCGCCCACTGAGAGCATCCTCATTCGCAACAATATCATTATCTAATATCCAATATTAATACTTGCGGAACAATGCACCTTAATGCTCTACTCACAATGAAACACATAATTCAAATTTGCTGTATATTTGTTCAGGTAAAATAACCCTTAACGGTTATTCTACTCGGTTTCTACACAGTAGGAATGCGAGTTGTACTCGTGGAGCGTATGCTTGGGATAGTTAATTCCATTAGTAGGGAACTGATGTGTGCTTACAAATTTCAAGACGCGCACTGTAGATTCCGTATTTCTTGTTTGTATGTTGAATTAAATAAGGAACACGCTTAGGCTTTTACGTGCGTTTCGTTTACAAACGTCTTTCGTTTAATGAAGAAAGCTTTTTTAAAATTATGTAAAACTATTGGGGTAGAGTAAGCGTAATGTATTCAGAAAAGTTTCTAGGACTTTGCAAAAATGTTAAGTGCTGGAATTTTTAATATTATACTTAATATAATATACCACTTCACCACAAACTTATATATTTTAGTATAAATAGATGCAGTTTCCATCCAGAGCAGAGAGAAGAACAAACATTTTCAAAAAAATAGTGATTTATTTCTAAATATTAATGGATACACATAATGAAAAATACATTTTACTGGAGTCTGTAAAGTAGGCTTCCATGGCGGCGATGACCTCCGCATTCGACAACAAAAAAAGTCGCACAGGGTTAAAGCTGGAGAATACGATACATGGGCAGTAGCTCGTAGTCCAATTCGTCCATTTGGTGTAGCAATGGGTCCAAACTTTGTCGACAGTTTCGTCGTTTCCAGTTTTAGAATCTCCTTTGGATTACGTTTAAACAGTATTAAACACTGCTCTGAAGTGGTATTTCATCATCATCATCATCACCATCATCATCATCATCATCATCATCATTTGGCTCTACAACTCTATGTGAGTCTTGGCCGCGTTTACTATTTCACTTCATTGTTGTCGGTTCTGAGCAGCTATTTCGCATTGCTGTACTCCCATTTTGCGTAGATCACTGGCTAGTGCATCCTTCCATCTCTATCTTGGGCGACCAACTGACCTTCTACCATCGGACCTTTCCCAGAATGTGGCGTTCAGAAGTTTTTCGTCACTCGATCTTAGCACGTGACCCGCCCATTTTATTCGGTTTGCTTTGATGTAGCGTACTATGTTTTCATCCCCATATATTGTCTGGAGTTCATCATTGTGTCTTCTTCTCCATTCCCCTGTTGTCTCTTCTATGAAAGGCCCGTGGTTCAGGTCCCGCTTGTTCCGCTGGTTCAGAGTCCATGTCTCACTTCCATACGTTATTTTGGGACGAATTATTGTCTTATATACTCTTATCTTTGCCGGTCTTGAGAGTAATTTTGATTTAAGTACGGTCATTAATGAGTAATATGCCCTGTTTCCTGCAATGATCCTGGCTGCCACGTCCTTTTCATATTTATTTTCAGATGTTATGATCGCTCCCAGGTACTTAAATGCTTTGACGACTTCAAAGTTGTATTCATTCATTGTTACGTTTTGTTTAACCCTTGGTGTTGGGTTCTTCGTAACCACCATGTACTTGGTCATGTCCTCGTTGACCTTAAGACTAACTTCCTTGGCTCCGTTCTCGAATAGGGTAAAAACTTCTTTTGCATCTCTGGTGGATTGTGCAATTGTGTCCACGTCATCCGCAAAGGCCAATAGTATTTGTGATCCTTGGGCGGCAAATCCGTTTGTCAGTTGTGGCTGAGCTTTCCTTACTGCATGTTCCAGTGCGAAGTTAAACAGCAGGGGGGCGAGAGGATCTTCTTGTCTAAGCCCGGTGTCGATGAGGAGTTCCTCCGACGTGGTGCTGTCAATTTTTGGTTCGTGCGGAAGCGTTCTCCGTGCTCACCTGTGCTAATCGTACCAGCTTTCCAGGCACTCCCATTTCTAATATAGTCTCCCACAATGCGTCTCTGCGGTATTACGGTTGCACATATTGTCTGGATTGGGGAAAGGCGGCACCCATGGTGCCAATAGCTTTCTGAGGCCCAAAATTTCATTATTTCATTTCATTCATTCAAGTAGTCTTAAGAGATACCTACTATCTCTTTTATCTCGTCCACCTTCAGTCGCAGGTCTGCCAATACGAGATCGTCGATTTTGTTACGTTATCCGACCGATATTACTATTTTTGCAATTTTTATAAAATATGCGAACACGCCTTTATGTTCAGAGTCAAGAAGATGCAAAAGCAATTCAGAGAATATTACAATGGGAGCCAATAGGAAGGAGAAAAAAGAAAGGCACAGAACAAGATGTTAGATGACGTGGAAGACGACCTGAAGACCATGAACATAAGACAATGGAGGAGAAGGAGACAAG
Organism: Diabrotica virgifera virgifera; assembly: GCF_917563875.1. Taxonomy (NCBI): domain Eukaryota; kingdom Metazoa; phylum Arthropoda; class Insecta; order Coleoptera; family Chrysomelidae; genus Diabrotica; species Diabrotica virgifera. The sequence goes on along the minus strand of NC_065448.1, from coordinate 62,118,245 downwards.
AGAGATCTGAATGGAAGGGCATAGCGAGATCGGCAAAGATCCATCCAGGGTGCTGATATTGAAAGAAGAAAAAGAAGAAGAAGATTTCTCTTACCATGGTGATCCTATCGGGCGGTGAGGCTAAGCATTTATAGGACTGGTACATATTGTAGTAGCAAAAACGCAGAGTAGTTTGTCACTTAAAATTATATGGTACGTAAGAATGAAGACAATCTCAACAGTTAGTCGGTTAGCAATTCTTATTAGTCCTGTCGCCAGGGGGGGTACAACGGCCTCCTTAATTCAGATGGACTTACCCAAGTTTTTTTTATATATTTTGACCCGCAGAATACGAATTTTTTGGGTAACAGTTGATCCGGATGTCGATAAGATTGTTATAGACAAAAAACTTGAGGAATTACATAACAGCGATTTCTCGCAAAACGAAATATCTTTTTGTATTTTTTGGGTCATTTTAAGCAAAAAATATTCCTACAAGTTTTTTCGTAGAATGCATAGTTTTCGAGATAACCGCGGTTGAACTTTCAAAAAATCGAAAAATTGTAATTTTTGAACCCGAATAACTTTTGATTAAAAAATAAAGTAGCAATCCTGCTTACGGCATTTGAAAGTTTAAGTCAAATTATATCGGTTTTGATTATTTGCATTGCTAAAAATTTATTATTTTATTGTTAAACAAAGTTATAAACACCTAGTATGTGAGTGATGTTTTCAATGATTTCTCATTTAAAATCGAACGAGTAGGTAGAGTAGCTACAAGTGCAAGCGAGGCAATTTCTACGTAGCATGCGTTAAAACGCATGTACATATTAGGTACGGGAAACACTGTGTGTTTATAGATTTCTTTAACAATAAAAAAATTAATTTTTAGCAACTCAACTAATCAAAACCGATATAATTTGACTTAAACTTTCAAATGCGGTAAGCAGAATTGCTACTTCATTTTTTAATCAAAAGTTATTCGGGTTCAAAAATTGCAATTTTTCGATTTTTTGAAAGTTCAACCGCGGTTATCTCGAAAACTATGCATTCTGCGAAAAAACTTGTAGAAATATTTTTTGCTTAAAATGACCCAAAAAATACAAAAAGATGTTTTGTTTTGCGAGAAATCGCTGTTATGTAATTCCTCAAGTTCTTTGTCTATAACAATCTTATCGACACCCGGATCAACTGTTACCCAAAAAATTCGTATTCTACGGGTCAAAATATATAAAAAAAACTTGGGTACGTCCATCTGAATTAAGGAGGCCGTTGTACCCCCCCTGGTGACAGGACTATATTTACAAAAATGTCTACCAAAGTAATTCTAAAATCAGGTTATTATTATTATTTTTGTCATTATGATTATACTAGGACGGCTTTCCTTGTTAAACTTATCTAAAAAATTGCATCTTGAATCATGCTAATATTAATCATAATCACATTTACATAAATGTATATGCGTCTCCTATTAGACCTTCTCCTTTGAGAAACTTACAACTCATATATTATAAGAAACACGCATTCTTCCTCTATTTTCACTTCTATTTTGTTGTCGCTGAGCTCATCTATCTAAACATTCTCATTTTTAACGTTCTTTCTTTCTTGATACTTACCAACGATAGGTCCCGTACACAACAGATTTTCTCCTGGCAGTTTTATAGAACTTGCTTTTTTTTGGTACATATTGGAAAAGAGAATCAGAAACAGCCAAGTTAAAATGGCCAGATCCATCTTCAACGATGATATTAATATCTGGCCTTCGCTGATGATCTTCCATTTCAACTAAAACAAGTAAAAAAATTAAGAAATGTTATAAAGAGGTTTGAAAAGGAGGCAAAATATTTTGACCTCGAAATAAACTAGGAAAAGCGAAAGTCCATGTTACTCAGAAATTCAGAGAAAAAAGAAAAGTGACAGTTTACTTTCGTATCGAATGAACCAAGGAAATATAATTTCGAGAGAGTGGTCCATTTTACATATCTAGGAGTTATTATAGAAGTGAAGAGTCAGGAAAAAGGGGGGAACCGAATGCCAAATTGGCAAATGGAAATAAAAATATGGGAAGCCTAACACCACTGATAATATTTATCAAAATTCGAGAAAAATTAAGTTGAGGACTGAATTAGGTTGAGAATCAACTGATGTGTGCTTACAAATTTCAAGACGCGCACTGTAGATTTCGTATTTCTTGTTTGTATGTTGAATTAAATAAGGAGCAATCTTAGGCTTTTACATGCGTTTCGTGTATGGGCCATTCCACAAACATACGCCTGTTTTGGATTACTTCGACAATGAATATTTTACTTTGCAACATAAGAAGTACGAAAGTAAATGGCGCTAATAATTATTCCAATAAACAACAATGTAATTTGCAATTTACTTTTGTTCTTCTTATTTTGCACAGTAAAATATTCGTTGTCGAAGTAATCCAAAAGAGGCGTATGTTCGTGGAATAGGGTATACAAAGGTCTTTCGTTTAATGAATAAAGCTTTTTCAAAATTGTGGAAAACTATTGGGATAAAGTAACCGTAATATATTCAGAAAAGTTTCCAGGACTTCGTAAAAACATTTAGGTGATACAGTAGCGATCAACAGGTAGCCAAAACGCGTTCCAAGATTGCGGCTATAATTTTGAATATTTTTTCGAGATATTTGGCACACGTATTCGTAATATAATAAAGAATGGCGGTACAGAGCCCAATTTGAAAAATATGTCAATATGTGGAAATTACTGTGTAATTAAATACAATATTAAAAAAACGAGCCTGTAACGCCATTAAGAAGAACAAAAAAATACAATTTCTTCAAATAAACTTTTTTATCCGATGCCTAGATTTTGTGTCATTTTGGAACTACTAATGAAATAAAAAATTTTAGTAATTTCAATAATTTCATATTGACCTTTTTATCAAAAATCAAAGAGCGAATAAATGTGTTAGGGTAACTACAGTGTTTATATAGTCAAAATATGTGACAAATTTGTCATTAAGATTCAATTTAATAGTACCTTAACCACTTAATAATCACCTCATAATTTTCTCGGATTATGGGAAATCCCTTCAATCAGATTATTTTAATCTTTTCTGTTGAATTTTGAGCTAGTAACTAAAAAAACATTAGTAAGTATACCAATAATGCTAATTACAAGAACAAACTTAAAATGAATTAGCAAAATATAAAAAAAAAACTTGTGTTAAACCTCAAAAACTATAAGGCGCTTAGGTGATGCAGGACTTTTTAACACCAGTGTACATTTTAAAGTAGAAGACTTTAAAATTATATTGCCAATATTTATGAGTTGCGTTCCTGGGACGACTTTATTGAAAGATAGTTTATTCGATTACATGAAATCAACCCCAACTCAAAAATATCCGTCACAAAAGCAACAAAATTTTTGTTTTATTCATTCATATTTTTTGTATTTTGACAACGACAGCCGATTTGGGAGTCGAAACGTTAATAAAATCATTTTTTTAGTAATACTGTGGCTTATTTCCAATCAAAACTAGTTAATTGCAAAAATTCCACAACAAAATAGCTTCAGAACAACACCAATTGTAATGGGAATATTCTACAAAAAGTTACCAGGACACAAAGAAATTCATACCTGGATTATCAATAGTTAGGAACATAACAAAAGAGACCATTAGTGATCAGGATAAGATACTAGAGAAATGCAAAGAATATTTTGAGGACAGACTAAATATAGGAAGTGGGATGAGGTTTCAAGAGGCAGAAATCCACCTTAAAAACATAGAAGACGAAAGATGGAACTCATAATAATATGCATTCAATTCCTCTAATTTTGCTAACTAGCGATTTTATTGGATTGAATTTGTCTGTCTATGATTTAAGCTTCATGTCAGATAATATATTTTTGTTTTAATAAGTTTTTTTTTAATTTTAGACTCTCTTGTTTGCGGAGCGGATTTCCCACCCCCCTCCGTAGATCCGTCTATGGATAGAATACCTACAAGGATACAGAAGTTGCTTTTATTAATAAGACAACAAAACAATTTTTTTCGCTTTCTGGGAATATTGTAGTTACCTGATCTGTAATTTCTTTCCCTAGGACTTCTAGGATCTTCCTTACTTCTAGGATGACCCAAAACACGTGTTTTGTTTCAACCAATAATATTTCAAGTTTCAATCAGTGGCGTACTGAGCATGGCTCCGCGGGGCCCGTACCGGGCAGGGACCCGCTCTAACGCGTTTTCTGCTTCTTTTGTTTCTAATTTGATGGGGACATTGTGAGCTACAAAAGTACACATTAGGAAATGTAACTGTTTAATAAATTTTAATTTTTATGTAGGTACCTATAAATTAAATCGAAGAATGTCTATTCGTAAAAAAATTTGAAAACAACATTTATTAAGATACACAGGGAACGCTTCGGTAAAGTTTCTTACTAGTTTTACCTGCTTACCGAAGCCCTTGTTTCAACACTTGTTTAAAGACTATCCACCGTCGGTGCTTGCCTAAACGTGCTAACTCAAACACTTGTATTTTTTTATATTAGCACGATCCATGAATAAGTTGAAGGTAAACTACAAAGTTGAAGAAATTCAGAAATTGATCAATGCTAGTTTAATACGGTGGGTCATAAAAATAATCTCAATATAATAGGCTCGATGCTCGATACTCGTGTTTATAGCACTGTCATCCTCCAGCCTGTACTTTTAGGTAATTCTTAATAACTTAAATTAAATTCTTAATATATTGTTAATATAAATTTCATTCAAATTTCCAATTTTTAGATGCTGCTTTAGTTTTCCGATATCAAGGTTTTTAATTATGACGAGATTTAGATGTAGAAAATTTTTGACTTTCATTACTTTACTTATGTATCATTTATAAGATATGTAAGATTCGTTGGTTCAAAGTGCTTATTTTTAAAAAGGCTGTAGTTAAATGGGCTTAAATGAGTCACTAATCACGAGTGTATGCAAATTTTCCATATCTTATATAACCATTTTTTTTTCAGGAAAACAAAAAGTCCAAAATATTTACAATAGTAAAACCTATATTTTTTAACTAGTTGAGGTTTTTGGTACCACCAATAATTTTTAAGTTAAATTAAAAAATTTCTTAATTTTTTTTTTTTATTTAAAACCAGGTGTTTAGAAAAATGAGCACTTTGAACCGATAAAACTTAGAGATCATATAAACAATACATAAGTCAAGTAATTTTTGAATCGCTAACGATTAATTTCATTTGAAATGCTAATTAGGGGGTGATTTTTACGATTTTTGTAACAAAAAAAGGGACCAACTTTATTCTGAGCGTTACATACTTAATATTTATGGTAGAAACAAAAAAAAAATACAAAAATAAAGCTTTTTAAACACTCTAAAAACGCTGTGATTAGTGTTTCCCGAAAAGTGCTCTATTTTTTGTTACTTCACGTTGAAATATTCGAATTGGAATTTGACGAATAAGAACCTACTTCCATTGGCTACAACTTTGCATCTCCTGGGTCTACAGACTTCGTATGTAATCCATTTTTTTTTTATTTTTTTTGGGCTATATTTTTGCTAAGAATATTTTTTTAGATAAAATAGTTATTTTTTGAGTTATTTGCGAAAAACAGTCTCAAAACATGTTTTTTTTTGTTGAAAAATGAAAATATTCACAAATAATTCGAAGTATTGACTTGTGAAAAAACTCTGAACTAAAGTTGCTTACAATTAGTCAATTTATCCAATTCCGGACTTATCTTGAACGTATGGTTTTCACCCCGAGAAGGGGTGAAACTCACCCCCAGGGCAAAAGCACACATCGGCACAATAAGTATCACTTGATATATGATACATCAGTAATACAGGATCCTGCGAAACAGAAATACGTAGGAGAATAGGCATGGCCAAAAACGCTATGAATCGATTATCGAAAATCTGGAAAGATCGCTCCTTGTCGAAGGACACCAAAATAAGATTAGTACGTGCCTTAATTTTTCCTATATTTAATTACGGATCCAAACATGGACAATGAAATCGGACGACAGAAAAAGGATTGACGCCTTTGAAATGTGGTGCTGGAGAAGAATGCTTCGGATCTCATGGACGGAACACAGAACAAATCACTCAATCCTCCAAGAGCTTAATATTCAAACTCGACTTTCCTCTATTTGCCTCTCCACAGTCTTAAAATTTTTCAGCCATATTGCAAGAAGAAGTGATGATAATCTTGAGAGTCTTATAATTTCGGGAAACGTTGAAGGGCGCAGAAGTAGAGGTCGCTCACCTACTCGATGGACGGATCAAGTACAGAAAGCCAGTGGAAAAACATTCTCTGAATTCGTGAGGGAAGCTCAGGACGGAAGCCGATGGAAAGAGATAGTTGCTCGTATTATAGGGAATCACGACACTCAGCAATGAGGAAACGACTGAGGAGTAGGATATATGATATATTTTATGATATATGATGATTTATATTTAATCTTTATTAAAAACTTTCGATATACAATGTGTGTTTTTATTGGGAGTGCGGGCCCGCATCCAAACTGGAACCAGGGCCCGCTGATCTATCAGTACGCTACTGGTTTCAATTGACTTTTTTGTATAAAAATATTTTCTATTCTTCCGCTCGGCATCATATAATATTATTAGCACATATAATTATTAATTCCTTTAATTTTGTTATTCGTGCCTAATGATACAATCGAAATTAATTCTGTTTTGTTTTATTTCCAGGTAAGCATTTGACCAGTTCATTTCATTTGAGTAAGTAAATACCCTTGTATACCTAGACAGTTTTGATGACCATTGTTCCGGATCATTACTCATATTATTCTTTATGTCCATTATGGATAGATATGGACGATTGATTATGAAATAGTAAATTATTAAACTTTTGATCTAATACAAAAATATATAAAATTTATTTCACATTATTTTTTTATCATGAGGAAAAGTCATTAGGTTTTTTAACCATTACAGAAAATGGATTTAAACTATTAATAATTTTAAGTACAATATTTTCAGAAAATAGTATCATTAAAAAAATAACCGTAACTTTTAACCCAAACACTATAAATTTTTACCTTTTCGATTTTTTTTTAAATAATAATGTGGTAATTATTGATTGTTATCCACCATCGAGGTGCATTATATGTTATGATACTGAATTATTTTATTGCGTATTTTTTTATTTCCTTTGGTATGAGTGGTCTTTCATATTGATTTATTCATTTGCAAGTATATCTCTGTTCCTGGAGATTTTTCTTTCTTAGTTCTGGTATTGTGTTTTTAACTTTATTTTGTGTCTATTATTATCTATTTTCGTCTCTTGTGCCAGGTTTTTCTTTTTGATGTTTTGTTATAAAAATTATTTTAAACGTGTAAGAATATTTTGCTGAAAATAAAAGTTTCCATACCCGTTTTGGCTACCATAAAATTCGGGTTCAATGTCCTTCATGAACATTACCGATTATTCGCGAATATTCTTCTTTTATAGCTCTAATGCACTTACCGTATTTTTTACTTTCACATACCTAATGTGATCTTCCGATGTTTTCGTGCTACTAGATATCAACCATGCTTCTCTTTTCTCTTGACAAACAATGTTTGCCTCTTCACTAAACCAAGGTTTGCTTGATTTTTATTGCTAATGTTTAACCTCCTTGTTCCCAGCGGGAGCGTTGGTGATTTTTTAAAAATTATGATTTGTTGATCACTATTCTGCTTCTAAAATAAGACACAATTTAAGTTGGAAATTAAATTTATTAACGTTTCCCAAATAATCATTTTCGAGACATATTCCCATTGTTGGTTTTTACTAGTGGGTTTGTAAATGCATGATAGCACAGATTTTCTGACAGAAGATTTCAATGGTCTCAACGCAGGACTGTCCAATGCCGAATAATTATAAATACCAAAACCTTATAGACGGCGAGATAGTAGCTGATTTTGCTCGTGATAAGTAATATGGGCAAACTATATGAGGATATGAATCAGTTTTCTACATGACTCTCCCCTACAGGTGGAAACCAGACTTGGGATCGAGGGTAATTATAAGGAGTCAAAATCGCGGTTTTTATTATTATTTTTGTGACGCTCATGATCGAATTAGTGCACCAAAATTTTGAATAAGTAGATCATGACGTAACTAAGCAAAATCTCCTGAGGCGGAAAGCTGCGTAGAGGAAAAACGGGGTGGCGAGCAGGGGTGAATATAAAAATTATAAGGTGTTTTTGTGACGCTCATGATCGATATAACGCAGCAAAATTTGGGAATACGTAGATCGTGACGTAACTAAGCAAAATTTCCAGGGGCGGAACTCTGCGTGGAGGACAAAGTGGTAGTACGAAGGGTGAATATAACAATTAAGGGCTTTCGTGACGTGTGTGATCGAGATCGAGTGCACAAAAATTTGGGAATAAGTAGATCATGACGTAACTAAGCACAATTTCCAGGGACGGAACGCTGCGTGGGGGACAAAGGGGTGGTGGACAGGGGTGAATATAAAAATTTTAAGGGGTTTTTTTGTGACGTTCGTTCTAAAGATAAATATAAAGCCTTAAAAACATTTATTGTTGTTTTTTCGTTATTTCGTTCTTGTTCATAATTGTTCTTCCTATCCCCTGGTATAGTTTGTTGGCTTTGTCTATAATTTTATATATTTCTACGTCTTGTCTGCCAGTTTCACCAATTCTCACTCTTGCGTATTCAAATGTTTTCACCCCTTTAATTTCTGCAGGTTCAATATGAATAGGAGCTCGTTCACACCTATAAGGTTGATAAGGAATATACAGAGTGTGAATTTATACACTCTGTATAAATAAGTATGTTAATGTTTATATTACTAAATATAGAATTGAATTACCTTTTAATGATCTAGCACACGATCCCTATTCTCATTAAAAAAAAACATTGATAAAGTCATCACGCCCAGACGGCTAATATATACGCCAAAAAACATTGAAAAATAAAAATCCACCTGTTTCGGAATTTGTTTATAAAAACGCTCATTCACAAAACAATGAATTGATTCCTTTTGGCTTTGACACACGGCTTTGATATTTTTCCTAATTTTTGTAATATTTAAAATAATTAGATGCTAAAAAGGAATTTAAAAAAAATTGTGTCTACCCCAATGTGCCAAAAAAAATGTAAACACACGTATCCTTGCTCGCGCCTATGCTAGCATGAACAATATGAAGACTATCATGTACGTCAAAAAATTAAGCTTTTTTAATCAGTAATGCCAAACCCATGAACACACTTATATGTACAATGTACAGCTAATTAATAACGCTAATAATATATTCTAATAGGTCTGGATCCCGCACAAGAAGAAACAGTTGATTAATAGCAAGCTGAAAATTTTTTAATAGCTTAACGGTGTCTAATTGGACAAACTTTTATATATGGGAACACCGGAACAGGGAAAGTTTTAATGGTGGAATAGGTTAAAAATTTGGAACGTCAGACTACGAAAACGTCAGATGTATTTTGTCGGACAGAACTTTCAATTGGTTTGTTGCCGCTTCATTAAACTGTCAAGCAAAAATCATACTGGTGTTTATCACCAACTGGGCATTTTAATGAGTGGAACATGAAGAACATGACAAATGACAGGAATCATGTTGGTTAGTAATAGCAGTCTGATTTTTGCATGAGAGTTTAATGAAAGGGTAACAAATCAATTGGAAGCTCTGTCAGAGAAAATACATCCGACGTTTTCGTAGTCTGACGTTCCAAATTTTAACCTGTTCCACAATTAAAACTTCCCCCGTTCCAGTGTTCCAATATATCAAAGTTTGTGCGACTAGACACCGTTAAGCTGTTAACAAATTTTCAGCTTGCTATTAATAACCTTTTTTTTGGTACGCGGGATCCAGACCTATAAGCCATCTTTCGTCAAAACAGAAATTTTTCGACTCATATAATTTTCATATCAGCCAATTCCTCTGTACGAAATCCGCTGGGTTTTACACTGTACTCAACGGACCTCTTTCATGTTCTAACATTGTTTTAATAATGTTATGTTTGCAGCATGACAACTCCGTGTCAGAATTAAGTAGGTTAGTGGCACGCCACACATAAACGATCAAAATCATTAAGCGAGCCCATAATGCAAGGGTCAATAATTTTCCATTCGGTACTCTATCTACATTCGTGATTGCGTGTTAACCCAACTTGGAAAATTTCATTATTTCTTTGGTAACAACATTAGCTGCGAGTCTAAGGTGTAATTCATGAGTTATAATGTATAGAGTGGTTCAGCTATTGCCGGTGGTAGTAATTAACACCTTGATTAGACAGATCTAAGGGTTGAATTGGTTTGTTATTTGAAAGTTTGAGATTGAAAGTAGAAATTATTTTGAAATGTCGTGACTTCGTCGTTTTCAGATTTTACTTAAACATTATTTTTATATTAGCAGATTCGTTTCAATATTTACGTATTTTAAAATATACCGACGATATTTTTTAGAAAACTAGTTTTCTTGGCCTAATAATAATTTCTTCTATCGATAGTTGGAAATCAGCATGGCTATGCGGACCTTGTTGACTGCCGCTAGAAATAGTTTTGCACTACAGCATTAAAACCATTCCCCCATTAAGCAAGTAGGTATACAGGGTCGCGAGAAAGCATGGAAACACGGTAATTTATCGGAAACTACTAGACCGATTTTTATAGATTTTGGTGGGCAAGGGTCTCCTAATGCGACCGATATTATAGTGGTAATTGCATTGTTGTCACATCTTCAGTTTTTCAGGAAATCTAATGAACTTTCTTATTTCAACTGGAACATCCTTTATATTTTTTGCGTTTAAAAGTCCATAAGAAATACTGATTATATTTCATGTTATATTTCCTATACCTAAATGCCATAATTTCGTGTAATGGCGCTCACGCAACCATTGCTTAAGCCACTTTGCATCCGAAAATAATTAAATAAGGCATAATTTTAATGTAATAAAAGCGTTTTGGCAAAATTTTGGGTTATGGGTTAGGCAACTGTTGCTCTGAGCGCCTCAATTAGGAGTTGCGGCCCCAGTATTCTCACACTTTGAAATATCTTACGCTAAATCAAAAACTGAGAGTACGCGCACTATTAACGGAAATAAAACATCATTATTGTTGCTACTTTCTCCTTAAATTTTTATTAACTTTATTGTTTTTACATATTAAGAGGAACAGGAAATACAAATATCGACAGTTTAGATATTGTTAATATCCAACTTCATTGTGACCAAACGCAACCCGTTATAGAAATTTTGCACTACGTGAGGCCCAAACTTTTACAACTATACTCTGGCAAATAAATTAAATGTCTTTAAAATTTTGTAAAAGTGCAAAAAGTATTTTTTATTCTAACATTAGGGGATCCCATGCGGGGATTTTTGCAGTTACTCGAGTTCGTCTGATTATTATATGGGGAGAAACCTGGTACCCTGCAGATCTACCTCTACCATATTGGCTCTTAACACAGGGAATTTTGTTAAAGGGGGCCGAAAAAAAAATCTATCCTTAAAAATACTTGAAATTATTCGATTAAGATAAGTTAAGTTAAGCACACCCAATAAAGTGTATATTTCAAAAATCTGACGATTTGAGTAAGGAAATGGGTGAGTCAAAAAGTTTCACAAAAAAGCGAATATTTCGCGAAATGAACGAAATTTTAAATACAAACCCCGCGATATTTCGCAAAATGAGCATCAGATCGAAAAACTGCAAAATACACTTTCAAAATGTTTTTGAAAAAACTATCGAATGGTACCAAACACGACCCCCCTCGGAGGTGGGGTGGGGGGTTACTTTAAAATTTTAAGTGGGAATACCAAATTTTTATTACAGATTTGGATTTTTTACGTAAAAATAAGCAACTTTTATTTAAGATATTTTTTCGAATTATGGATAGATGGCGCTATAATCGGAAAAACCGATTGTTGGAAATAAAAAATTAAATTAAAAAATGGAAAGTCCCCACTAAAATGGAAAATTTTACTAAACTTTTTTTGGTTTAAGGACCTAATAATCACAACTCAATATGTCTCCATAACGCTCGAGTGACTGCAAATTTAGTATAATTTGCTCCCCTAACATAACATTTGATTTCCATACTAATTTCAGTCCTCCACAAATTGTTTCTATTGTTATGACTTTTAATATAACATAATTAGAGGATCGGTAATTCAACGTTCTAAAATTTCCCATTCAGTTTACTATACTCGTTTAAAAATTCGTCAACTGGTATATAAACTAACGTGCATAGAAATCGGCCCACTTAAAAATTTGGTCATTCTCTAGCAATACCAGTGTAATAATATTGTTGCTACACAGATACATTTTCACTGTATTCCGGGTGTAACAATCAAACTGTGTTTTTCCTCAAAGTTCGCATCACCCTGTGGAATATTCTACCATATATAAAATACTGAAATTAAAACCCAACTATAGCCTCTTAGTCGAGGAAATGAAGCTGAAAAAATGGCAAAACCTCGCAATTTTTTCGTTCAGCATCGATTTGTACAAAAATTTGGGATTAGGCTCATTTCACCCTCTAGTTCATTTTCTATATTGAGCCTTTGTACGCTTTTGATTTTTTAAGGGTGAAAACCACCCCTAATTGTAAAAAATTATAAAATAACATTTTAAACTTTAATATTGTCAACATTTGCTTCTTATTAGTTACATAATGATTGTTTTGTGCTTTAAGATATAATATCACAATATTTCAACCCTTAAAACCACCCTTGTTGGAGCTATATGTGAAAAGTTTGCTTATCCTAAAAGAATAATTTCGGATTGCATCAATTTACATAAAAATTTGGGGTTAGGATCATCTTACCCTGTACTTCATATTCTATATCATGCTTAAGGGCGTTGATTATTTTTAGGGGTGTAAACTACCCTTATTGTCAAAAATTATATAAAAATATTGTAAACTTTAATATAGGTAATATTTGGTTTTGACTGGTTAAATAATGCTTGTTTTATGCTTTAGGATATAATATCATAATATTTCAACCCTTAAAACCACCCTTAATAACATTGCAATTTTTATAAGTAGACAATTTATTAGATCTATACAGAAAAAAAGTAGAATTAAAGAATTACAAAAACATTTATTTACACAAAAATACGAATTTACAAATATATAAAAATACACACACAAATAGTTTTTTAGTTATCCAGTATACGAACCGGCTCTATAGTATTATATAGGTACATTGAAAATGCTCTATAAGGGGACTATTCGAATTTTTCCAAAAAAAGTATTTAGTTTTATAAACATAGCGCCTTCATTTTTGGCGATAAAAAGTTTTTCAACAATAATTTTGTAGGATTTTTAAAGAGTAATAAGACTGTGTAAATTAAATTCCATAAGAGCCCTTAATTTTTAATTGAGGTGGGTTTAAAGGGCTTGAATAAGGGGATGTTTGCTCGTAAACAGATGTTTTAAACAGCTATATCTCGCTAACTTTTCACTGTAATGAAAATCTATGCATAAGAAAATTTTAGCTATTAAAAAAGCTACAATTTAGTGGACTATTATTTTTTTCGTATCTCCAGTATTTTCGGAGATATTTTGAAGAAAATGACAAAAAATGCAAAATTGCAAAAAATCAGTTTTCTTTAAACTCCAATTTTTCTAAAATTAGGCCTTTTAAATAGGTCAAACTTCTTGGGTGTATTGATAATATAAATATAAAAGGAATTACAGAAAGACGAAGACCAATGTTTAGTTACAAGGGTAGTAAGGGGGTTGTTTTCACTGTTTTTTTCGTAGAGAATCATAAGTTGCTCAATTTTTATGCTAGAAACTTTTTATTATTTTTTTGAAAGATATTATTGTATGCTTGAAAAAACATCATGTAAGTTTTCCTTGAAAAATGCAAAGTTTTCCCGTTACTTGGCTTTGATTTTTTCAAATTATGCATTTGACGAAAAAAGCTAACTTTTAACATGCCGTATCTCGGTTTGTATTGGTCGTAAAAATATTATAGAAAAACAGTTTCGTTTGTGTTACTAAAAGATATAATTTGGATATCTACAGTTTTTTTGATTAAATGCATATTTTTCGAGTTATTCTCAAAAGACCCTCTAAAAAAGTCGATTTTTCCTTCGAAAAACTGTTACTTTCAACCATGAATAACTCGAAAAATATTAGTTTTACGAAGAAAATGTAAAAAACATTTTCTTCTTAAAACTACTTTTTACATCGATTTACATGGTTAAAATGTAATAAAAAATTCCCACCCCGAGATGGGGTGGCAACTACCCCCAAGGTTTTAGCGTACAGTAGCATGATATAGAAAATTATCCTTGGACTATTTCCCACCTTCTGTGAAAATTTCAAGTAAATCCATGCTGGACGAAAAAATTGCGAGCCAAAATGCTTCATTTCCTCGACTATCTGGTTTTACTCTGTTTTTTTTTATTCATTCGTTTATGCTGGATAATAAAAAAGTTAGGTACTTTAACAACTAGACATGTTCTTCATCAATACACGGTGTTTCTAAATAAATGCGACAAACTTTAAGGGGCAATTCTGCATCAAAAATAATGACAGTTAACTTGATAAACAAGAAAATGAAAATAATCGTTTTCGTTTTGATTCAATTCGAGTCTCTTGCCATCCTCTGACACAGTGTTTCTGGGTCTCTACCCTTTATCGAAGAGGCTATTGCAAGTAGACTGAATTGAATCAACTCGAGACGAAGAAGAACTACATCTATTAAAATATCTGCAGTATATTGTGGTTAGACTGTCCTCTAACGGGGAATGACAAAATAAATAAAATAAATTTCGACCAAGAGTCAGGATTCTGTTAACCGAGATACGATAGTATCAAGCGGCGCCGCTAGGAGGAGCTTCTCCAACAATGCGTCTCAGAATACCTTAAGAACACTTGGTCATTTTGTACTCTAAACCGAGTAAAGCATGAAAAAGAAAATGAAAATAATCGTTTTCGTTTTGATTCAATTCGAGTCTCTTGCCATCCTCTGACACAGTGTTTCTGGGTCTCTACCCTTTATCGAAGAGGCTATTGCAAGTAGACTGAATTGAATCAACTCGAGACGAAGAAGAACTGCATCTATTAAAATATCTGCAGTATATTGTGGTTAGACTGTCCTCTAACGGGGAATGACAAAATAAATAAAATAAATTTCAACCAAGAGTCAGGATTCTGTTAACCGAGATACGATAGTATCAAGCGGCGCCGCTAGGAGGAGCTTCTCCAACAATGCGTCTCAGAATACCTTAAGAACACTTGGTCATTTTGTACTCTAAACCGAGTAAAGCATGAAAAAGAAAATGAAAATAATCGTTTTCGTTTTGATTCAATTCGAGTCTCTTGCCATCCTCTGACACAGTGTTTCTGGGTCTCTACCCTTTATCGAAGAGGCTATTGCAAGTAGACTGAATTGAATCAACTCGAGACGAAGAAGAACTACATCTATTAAAATATCTGCAGTATATTGTGGTTAGACTGTCCTCTAACGGGGAATGACAAAATAAATAAAATAAATTTCGACCAAGAGTCAGGATTCTGTTAACCGAGATACGATAGTATCCAGCGGCGCCGCTAGGAGGAGCTTCTCCAACAATGCGTCTCAGAATACCTTAAGAACACTTGGTCATTTTGTACTCTAAACCGAGTAAAGCATGAAAAAGAAAATGAAAATAATCGTTTTCGTTTTGATTCAATTCGAGTCTCTTGCCATCCTCTGACACAGTGTTTCTGGGTCTCTACCCTTTATCGAAGAGGCTATTGCAAGTAGACTGAATTGAATCAACTCGAGACGAAGAAGAACTGCATCTATTAAAATATCTGCAGTATATTGTGGTTAGACTGTCCTCTAACGGGGAATGACAAAATAAATAAAATAAATTTCAACCAAGAGTCAGGATTCTGTTAACCGAGATACGATAGTATCAAGCGGCGCCGCTAGGAGGAGCTTCTCCAACAATGCGTCTCAGAATACCTTAAGAACACTTGGTCATTTTGTACTCTAAACCGAGTAAAGCATGAAAAAGAAAATGAAAATAATCGTTTTCGTTTTGATTCAATTCGAGTCTCTTGCCATCCTCTGACACAGTGTTTCTGGGTCTCTACCCTTTATCAAAGAGGCTATTGCAAGTAGACTGAATTGAATCAACTCGAGACGAAGAAAAACTGCATCTATTAAAATATTTGCAGTATATTGTGGTTAGACTGTCCTCTAACGGGGAATGACAAAATAAATAAAATAAATTTCGACCAAGAGTCAGGATTCTGTTAACCGAGATACGATAGTATCAAGCGGCGCCGCTAGGAGGAGCTTCTCCAACAATGCGTCTCAGAATACCTTAAGAACACTTGGTCTTTTTCATGCTTTACTCGGTTTAGAGTACAAAATGACCAAGTGTTCTTAAGGTATTCTGAGACGCATTGTTGGAGAAGCTCCTCCTAGCGGCGCCGCTTGATACTATCGTATCTCGGTTAACAGAATCCTGACTCTTGGTCGAAATTTATTTTATTTAACTTGATAAACGTTTGTCCGCAAATGTTTTTTCTCCGAGATACGGGATGTAGAATTTTTTCTTGCAAACTGACGATTTATTTATTGCTTTAAAACCAGTTAATATATGCAAATGAAATTTGGTAGGTTTTAAGAGAGAGGCATTGCGGATTTTTTGACATAAAATTAAGAATTTAATATTCACCATTGGCGCGCATACGGGTAATATGACCGATCATATTACCCGTATGTACGCCAATGGTGACTAAACTCTTAATTTTGTGTCAAAAAATCCGCAATAACTATCTCTTAAAACCTACCAAATTTTATTTTCATATCTTAACTGGTTTTAAAGCAATAAATAAATCGTCAGTTTGTAAGAAAAAATTCAACATCTCGTATCTCGGAAACGAAACATTTGCGAACATAGGTTTCTAAAGCAACTGTCATTATTTTTTCATGCAGAATTGCCCCTTAAAGTTTGTCGCACTTATTTAGAAATACCGTGTATTGATGAAGAACATGTCTAGTTGTAACAATACCTAACTTTTTATTATCCAACATAAACGAATTAATCAAAAAGCAGAATGTTAAGAAAACCTGAGGCTATATTATGGTTTTAATTTCAATATTTTATAAATGCTACAATATTCCACAGGGTGATGCGAACTTTGAGAAAAAAACACAGTTTGATTGGTACACCCGGTATACAATGAAAATTTACGTTTTTGGCAACAATATTATTACAGTGGTATTGTTAAAGAAGCGGGCTATAACACTTTCAAAAAACCACTTAAATCGGCCAACAGGTGTAGAAAATATGAGGCATCAAAAATGACCAAATTTTTAAGTGGGCCGATTTCTATGCACCTAGGTTTATGTAACGTAAAAAAGTTTTGGTAAATATCCCAGACTGTCTTTCTGAATTGCCAAATTTTTATTAGTTTAAACAAAAAATAGAAATGATCAAGTTGCGCTCTGTAAATTTTTCACCACTGACCTCGTGCCCTTAATGGACACCGAACTTCGCCCTTATGCCGGAAGACTTGACGAATGTATTCGGCTTGAATTTCCGCCCTTCGGGCTACGTACCGATTTGCCTAATTTAATTTACCACCAAAGCAGGAGATGGAGTTTGATTCTATCTCATCGCTGCTGCTGTCGTATTAGAAATTATCATTCATGGCGTGATGTCCGGTCAATCTTGAAGAAAATATCGAAAAAATCAGTGAATCGGAAAATTTTATCGGAGGATTTTATTGGCAACTGGTTTATTACGTATGTCGTCACAAATCTTAAAATTTCTATTAGCTATTATTAGTTTTAGATATAACGAAGAACGAAAAAACATACAAAACAATTTCTGAATTTTTAAAAATTTCTTTTAATTTTATATTCATCATTTGGGTTGGTAACTAATAAATAATAAAAGTACAGGGTGTTTCATTAATAATTGGAAATAATATATTTTAACTGTAGATTCCTTGGCTCCAAATATTGAAGTTTAGGTAACCCAAATTACGTAGTCCGAAAATGTTTAGGTACTAAGGGAGTTAGAGTACGCCTCTAGTGGTACGCCTATTTATGTTCTATAGATAAATCGATTCCATATATTGCGAATTTTTAATACGGGTCATAGCATAGCCTTTTTGGCTACTGTTTTATTTCGTTTAGATTTATTGTGTGTCTCCATCGATTTTTCGAATTCATTTTCGTTTATTTGAGTGAATGTGTTTAATATGTATTTACTTTCGTTGTATTTATATTAATTTTTTATAAAAAAAAATGAAATACAGTCGAACTCACTTTTTAGAGTACCGCTTATAGGGATATCCCGGTTTAAGGAACAGAATTTTGAGATCCCCAAACGTTTCCATTTAGTCCTTAATATCTGCTTATACGAATACGTTTTAGTAAAATAGTACCGTTTAATAGAATATTTTTCGAGTAACCAAAAACTTTTTATGTACAATTTCCTACATCCAAATTTAAAAGATTTCTGGTTTACAGGATCTGTCAGATAATAAATATTTTATTACTTTATTATGGGCACCAGTTCTACCCTCCGCCAAACATTAACCGACCATAAAGTAGGTACAGTCGAACCCGCTTATTAGAATACCGGTTATGGAATTATCCCGGTTTAAGGGATAGAAATTTAAGGTCTCGAAATGGTATTACTAACCATTAATGATCGGTTATTAGAATATCCCAGTTATAGGAATACTTGTGTAAGTATTTTTATTGCTTACCCACGTCGTTGTCTCTTTGGATTTTTAGAAACAGTTAATTTAGAAGTCATAACCGCTCGTAATAATATATGTATTACAAGAAGGTTTCTGGAGGGTAAAACCAATGTCAACTTTTTAATTATTTTATTTTAGAGCAACAAATGACTAATATTTTCTGTAAAAAAAAATTGTCTCAAATTACCAATTATTTTCCAGAAAAAAGTCTGTTGTATGTATGTTAATCAGAAAATATGTATATATTTACATATTGCATACATTTCATATTTATTAGTGTATGCATGCACAGCTAATGTAATTTGGTGTTTCAATCAAATAAGTAATAGTTACACTAGGTACTATATTATTGACTGGTACTGTATTATTGAAAAAGAAACAAAACGATATACATATGTACATAACTTATGTAGGTACATGTACATGTACATATTATGTATGCTTGTATGCACTTTGTATGTACATGTACATACAAAATATGTTGTACTATTTTGACGTTTATTCGTTACATTTATTTCTACTCGTCACCAGTGATCGGCTATTAGAATATCCCGGTTATAGGAGTGTTTTTGCTTGGCACGAAGGCTATTCCAATAAGCGGGTCCGACTGTAGTTGAAAAACTGATAAATTTTGTACACGCTTGAATGAATCAAGAAAGCGAAGAAAGTTGTATATCGAAGTGTGTAAAAGTATTTATTTCCTTAGCTAAGCGCTTTCGACAAAATTGTCATCATCGCAGCTAATGCATGCATAATTCTTTAAAATAAAGTATTTTACATCGAGTATTACTTCATTACAAATACTTAGGTCCTTTAAGTACAAAGGACTTGACATTTGGCGACGAGGGTAATGGATACAAATACTACAGACACTACATCAACTAAAACGCTTCCAACTACAGCAGGTAGAGACACGAGTTCCTCGAGTACAACTACGACGATAGTTGCTACAGCTCCAATAATGTCTACACAAGTTTCTACATTCCAGTTTTCCGTTGAACCTTTTAACCAGACAGCCACAAAATGGTCCAGGTGGTTAAAACGGCTGGAAGGAGCATACAAAGTTTTTAAAATTCCAGAGGAAATGAAACTGCCCTATTTACTACATTACATGGGGTCGGAAGCATACGATACACTTTGTGATATACTAGCTCCAGAGGTCCCTGAAGACAAGTCGTATGAGGATACAGTTAAGTTAATGAATAGTTTTTACAACCCTGCACCACTTGAAATTGCTGAAATATTTAGGTTTCAATCAAAAAGACAGGCAGAAGGCGAAAGTATACAAGAATACCTACATTCTCTACAGAAACTTGCCATAAACTGCAACTTTTCCACATACTTAAAAAGCGCTATACGAAATCAGTTTCTTTTTGGTTTACAGTCAAAAATAATTCAAGCCAGGCTATTAGAAACAAAGGGATTGGACTTGGACCGAGCCGTAGAAATAGCAGCAAGCATGGAAACTTCAGAAAGGGATAGTAATAAATTTTCTCACAACAATAATTACAATCAGGCTAGTATAAATATTTTAAATGTGAAAGCAAAAAGTTCTCATAAAAATACAAACACTAGTAAATTGAATAATAATAATACAGTAAATCATCATAGATAATCATAATCATAAAAAATCAATTTACATCAGGTAAATACAATTCTACATGAAAATTTTACAATTTCAACTTTGTTAGATAAATATAAACATTTATTTAAAAAGTCAGTTGGTGAAATAAAAGGGTTAGAGGCTGAAATTCATCTAAAACCTGGTACTAAAGCAAAATTTTGTACGGCCCGTCCTGTAGCTTTTGCATTACGCCCTAAAGTTGAGGCAGAATTAGCGTCCTTAATAAATCAGGGAGTCTTAAAGAAAGTAGCATTTTCGGACTGGGCAACTCCTATTGTTCCTGTAGTTAAACAAAATGGGGACATACGCATTTGTGGCGACTTTAAAATCATATTAAACCCTTGCATTGAAGTGGATGAATACCCTTTACCTACAGCAGATGACCTACTTTCCCAATTAGCAGGTGGGGACAAATATACAAAAATAGATATTACGAAAGCTTACTTACACTTGCCAATCAAAGATGAAATGAAACATTTACTTACATAAACACCCGTAAAGGTTTATTTCAACCAAATCGATTAATGTTTGAACTGCTAGTTCTCCTGCCAAATGGCAACGTTTAATGGAGCAAATGCTACAAGGAATAGATGGTATTTCAATATTTCAGGATGATATAAGAATTACAGCTCCAAATAATACCTTACATTTACAAAGACTTGAACAAGTTTTAAAGAAATTACCTGAACATAATTTACATATAAATTTGGATAAAAGTGAATTTTTCAAAGACGAGATTGACTACTGTGGATATAAGATGAGTAAAGCGGGGGTGTCTACTAGTGCAGATAAGGTAACTGCAATTGCAAATGCTCCAATACCTACAAACAGAACTCAAGTTCGGAGTTTCTGTGGCCTAATTAATTATTACAGACGTTTTTTAAAAGATATTTCTACAATTTTACAACCATTAAATAATTTACTTAAAAAGAATGTCAATTTTAAATGGTCGAATACTTGTCAAACTGCGTTTGACAAAGCAAAAAAAACTCATTTGTTCTAGAAATGTTTTATGTCACTATGACCCAAATTTACCATTGGTCCTAGGAACTGATGCATCACCCTATGGGGTAGGTGCAGTACTCTCACATATTTTTCCAGATGGTACAGAGAGACCCTTACAGTTTGCTTCTCAAACTCTTACTACTACACAGCAAAGGTACTCACAAATAGACAAAGAAGCTTACAGCATAATTTTTGGAGTAAAAAAATTTTACAATTATTTATGTGCTAGGAAATTTACCTTGCTCACTTACCATAAACCGTTAGTTAAAATTTTTGCACCTGATAAAAGCCTACCAGTTTTAAGTGCAACAAGAATGCAACATTATGCAATTTCCTTACAAGGTAATTATGACATTCGTTACAAAAATACAGATTCTCATCTCAATGCTGATGCACCTTCACGTCTACCTATAAAATCAGAACAAAATTTCACACATGATGAACCAGATACTTTTGAAATAAATCAAATTGAAACTTTGCCTACAAATATTAGAGATCTAGCTTTTCATACAAAAAATGATCACACCTTAAGAAAATTACTTGTTGGGTTAAAAACAGGAAAACCTGTTCATAAATGACTTAGCTTCAATATAAATCAAGCTGAATTTTCATTACAATCTGATGTTATTATGAGAGGACAAAGGGTAGTTATACCTATTAAACTGAGAAATAAAATTTTGACAGAATTACATACTGCACATTTTGGAATAGTCAGAATGAAATCTTTAGCTCGTAGTTATTGCTGGTTGCCTCACATAGGCCAGGATATTGAGTCACTTTGTAAAAATTGTTTAGAGTGCAATAAGCACAAGCACAACCCAATTAAAGATAATTCTCATATATGGGAGCCACCAAAATTTTGTTTTGAACGAGTGCATGCTGATTACGCTGGACCTTTCAATGGAGGTTATTATTTTATATTAGTAGATTCCTTCAGCAAATGATCTGAAATTCATTTTACAAAAAATACTACTACAAAAACTAATATTAAAATTTGCCGAAAAATTTTTGCAACTTTTGGTATTCCTAAAGTTTTTGTTACGGAGAATGGTAGACAATTTGACTTTCATGAGTTTACAACTTTTATGAAAGATAATGGAATTACACAAAAATTTACTGCACCCTACCATCCTGCAACTAATGGACAGGGGGAGAGATATGTCCAAATACTGAAAAAATGTTTAAGGACTATGCGAAGTGATGGAAATGACAGGGAGTTTGAATTATGTAAGCTACTTATGCAATACCGCAGAAGCCCACATACAGTTACAGGTAAAAGTCCCTCAGAACTTATGTTAGGAAGAAAAATAAGGAATAGATTAAATTTACTTAAACCTTCGTGTAGCGATAGAGTTACCTGTACTGATAGAATATATATACTATACTGATAGGGTCTAAGAAATTTTGATATAGGAACTAGGGTTTCCGTGAGAGATTATTTTCATTCTAAATGGCAATTTGGCATTATTGTACTCAGATTAGGGTTATTGCATTATTTAATTCAGTTAGATGATGGTAGAATATGGAAACGTCATGTAGACCAAATACGGCAAATAGGGGAATATACTCCATCTCAAAATAATCCGACATGTTACATTCCGGATACCATTACTCACAATTTGGTTGCGAGGGAGGCATCAATTCCAGAGCACAGTGTCTCACCATCACCTACCGAAGTGATTACCGATGAACCAGAAATTTCAAACAATATGGAAAGTTCGAATAGTGTACCTGGGGCTCAAACTGAAACTGAGGAACCCATTTTAAGGCGTTCCACTGGAGTAAGAAAACGTGTTACCAGATTGAATTTGTAGTACTTTTACTTTTAGTTAGCTTTTGTAATTCATGGTCAAGGGAGGAGGTGTTATGTTCGTGTAAAACTCCCTTAACCATGAATGTAAGTTGGTACTACTGTCAGCTGAACCACAGCTGTCATATACTTAATACTTGGATAATAAAATGAAACCATGTGCACAATTCTTTAAAATAAAGTATTTTACATCGAGTATTACTTCATTACAAATACTTACGTCCTTTAAGTACAAAGAACTTGACAGGTCAATATAAAAAGAAGTACCACTATTAAGATGTCTAACTGCATTAAAAAATATAGTCATGTATGCTTCAGTTATCTTCCGTGCAACCCTCAAACAGACTGCCATACAAGCGTTAAACACATTAAAACTTTGTTCATGGCGTGGGCATTTCACATGGTTGAAGAGGAATAGCTGAGTCAATGTAATTCCAAGTGTAATGCCAAGTGTAAAAGTGTAAAAAGTATAAATATCGTAACTTTTAGTCTGATCTATTTAATATAACAGATAACCTTAAAAATTCATAGTGTGTTCTTTTGAATGCTGTGTTGAATTTTTTCTGCATATTATTAACAAAATGTAATGTGTGCATTTTATGCGCATATACCTACTTTACGTTTAAATATGAATATTTGTCAAAGTCTGATAATTACTGATGAATAGTAGAATTTGCATTCACCTTTACCACTATAAACCGTGCTGAACCATCCCCTAAAAAAGCTAATGCTTTTTCTGTGACAAAAACTCTCACCGATTCTATAACTATGAATCTATGAACCATAATCCAAATAAAATATCAGACTATTGTGACGATAAATACAGTTTGATATTAGAAATGCGTGTTGCCCTTATATTTTAAAGAACTTGAGCATATTCAGGTACCTTAAACTGTTTCGTATAAAAGTTAAGAATAAACTTTAGTGAATGTTTGAAAATTTCGTTTGCATAACAAATCTTGAATTCGTGTTTCTCATACAAATTAAAATCTCTTATAAAGATCTCGATTTATATGAAGAAGTAAATATTGTTGTTAATGAACGGCTAAACATCTCATTATTACCAGGGTATTTAAAGATTAGGCTTATTTTTAAATTTAATAAAAGTTTATTTTGAATTTGTGAAATGAAAATCTAGAAACAGGTCATTATTAAACTGAGCATAATAAAATTCACATTTGTCAATATTTTTTTTAAATTATGTTTAAATTATGTTAAAAAATGTATTCTTAGATATCCAAATACAAACGGAAATGATGAAATACTATATTTTCGCCCCTTTGAATAGAAAAAAACCAAGCAACAACCAAAAGATTTTCTTTAGGGGTATTTAATCCAAAAGTAACTAATCTCGAAGTTAAAATTATTGAAGTTCTCAACCACATTGTAGACCCATTTTGTTTAAAATTTGAACACAGCTGGTCCGAGATTGAATTCAACTCAAAAATAGACATTGCACACAACAAATCAAATCTGAAGAATATATAGTCGAGGAAATGAAGCATTTGCGCTCGCAATTTTTTCGTCCAGCATGGATTTACTTGAAATTTTCACAGAAGGTAGGGAATAGTCCAAGGATCATTTTCTATATCATGCTGCTGTACGCTAAAACCTTGGGGGTAGTTGCCACCCCATCTCAGGGGTGGGAATTTTTTATTACATTGTGACCATGTAGATCGATATTAAAAGTAATTTTAAGAAAAAAATGTTTTTACATTTTCTTCGTAAAACTAATATTTTCAGAGTTATTAGTGGTTGAAAGTAACAGTTTTTCGACGGAAAAATTGAATTTTTAAGAGGGTTTTTTGAGAATAATTCGAAAAATATGCATTTAATCAAAAAAAACTGTACATTTCAAAATGGTATCTTTTAGCAACACAAACGAAACTGTTTTTTATAATATTTTTACGACCAATACAAACCGAGATACGGCATGTTAAAAGTTAACTTTTTTCGTCAAATTCATAATTTGAAATAATCAAAGCCAAATATCGGGAAAATTTTGGATTTTTCCAGGAACACTTACATGATGTTTTTTCAAGCATACAATAAGATCTTTCAAAACAATAATAAAAAGTTTCTAGCATAAAAATTGAGCAACTTATGATAAAAAAAAGTCGGTACCTCTTTTTTCTCTACGGAAAAAACAGTGAAAACAACCCCCTAACTACCCTTGTAACTAAAAATTGGTCTTCGCCTTTCTGTAATTCCTTTTATATCTATATTATCAATACACCCAAGAAGCTTGTCATATTTAAAAGGCCTAATTTTAGAAAAATTGGAGTTTAAAAAAATAGATTTTTTGCAATTTTGCATTTTTCATCATTTTCTTCAAAATATCTCCGAAAATACTGGAGATACGAAAAAAATGATAAGTAATTAAATTGTAGCTTTTTTAATAGCTAAAATTTCCATATACATAGATTTTCACTACAGTGAAGAGTTACCGAGATATAGCTGTTCAAAACATCTATTTACGAGCAAACATCTCCTTATTCGAGCCTTTTAAACCCACCTCAATTAGAAATTCAGGGATCTTACGGAATTTAATTTACACAGACTTATTACTCCTCAAAAATCCTACAAAACTATTATTGAAAAAAAATTTTCACGCCAAAAATGAAGGAGCTATATTTATAAAACTAATTTTTTTTTCGAAAAATTCAAATAGACCCCTTATTATTTTCAATGTACCTATATAATACCACAGAGCCGGTTCGTATACTGGATGACTAAAAAACTATTTGTATGTGTATTTTTATATATTTGTAAATTCGTATTTTTGTGTAAATAAATGTTTGTGTAATTCTTTAATTCTACTTTTTTTCTGTATAGATCTATTAAATTTTCAACTTATAAAAATTTCAATGTTATTAAGGGTGGTTTTTAAGGGTTGAAATATTATGATATTATATCCTAAAGCATAAAACAATCATTATTTAACCAGTCAAAACCAAATTTTACCTACATTAAAGTTTACAATGTTGTTATATAATTTTTGACAATAAGGGTAGTTTACACCCCTAAAAATAATCAACGCCTTGAGCATGATATAGAATATGAAGTACAGGGTAAAATGATCCTATCCCCAAATTTTTATGTAAATTGATGCAAACCGAAATTATTCTTTTAGGATAAGTAAACTTTTCATTTATAGCTCCAACAAGGGTGGTTTTAAGGGTTGAAATATTGATATTATATCTTAAAGCACAAAATAACAATTATGTAACTAAGAAGAAGCAAATGTCGACAATATTATAGTTTAAAATGTTATTTTATAATTTTTTACAATTAGGGGTGGTTTTCACCCTTAAAAAACCAAAAACGTACAACGGCTCAATATAGAAAATGAACTAGAGGGTGAAATGAGCCTAATCCCAAATTTTTGTACAAATAGATGCTTGACGAAAAAATTGCGAGGTTTTGCCTTTTTTCCAGCTTCATTTCTTCGACTAATATAGAAAGCAACCAAAATAAAATCCAAAATCTCCAAAGACACACCAATACATAAAATAAATAGCAAATTATAAAAAGATGTAGTACTCAGACGAGTTTGGTAGAGACTGTCTACAATATTGACATCTTTTTGTCTGAGATGTAGATCTTCTTTACCACGCATTTAAACGCAAAGCCCAAAAGCCCATAAATAATTTGACTAATGTTGATAATAACCTCTTATCTACAAATATGTTTGGAAACAGAGGACGGAAATAAATAAGTGTTGTGATACTGTAGAAGTCAAAACTCTCATTTGTAGCATTTTTTATTTCGAACAGTTCCAGTGTCAAGAACGCTTATTGCTGGTTTCACCCACAGATCTTAAGCTTCACCAACAGATCTTAAGTTCAGATGTACCTTAAGCTCAACCTAATAAACATATGCCTTGCACCATTGAGTCTTAGATCAATTTTTAGCTTGCTACAATGGATTGCCACGTGGATTGCATCTTTTACTTCGTCGCAGTTAAGACGTGCATAGAAAAAATCGAAAATTATGGATCTATAAGTGATTCAATAAAATTGTGTTTTGACTAGGAAAGTTTTGGGTAGTTCTGATTTCTTTCATTATATATGGATTTTGGGCTGCTGAATCCGAATATGAGGTTTGCGGACAAAATTTCTTGCCGGAACATTGAAAAATTTGCGAAAAAAGCGAAAAACTTCAGCTTTTTTCCGCTTTTTTGCTCAAATCTCGAAATCTATTAACTTTTAGTAAATGGTCTGTTAACAGAAATTAAAGTCCTTAAAATTATCTACAAACACCACTATTAACTTTTTATTTCAAACGAACGGTTCGGTCTAAAGTACAAGTTGAAAATTGCCAATTTTTAACGGTCTCGGCAAAACCCACTTTTTACATTCCAAAACTTTATTTTTTATTAGAATGCTGTCATTTGATAAATTTCTCCTAGTTTTCTATACAAATAATAAATGTTAGTTCATAGGTATGGTATGTGTCTTGTGACAGCTTCCATGAGTCCATTCCGTCCTAAGAGGCGGGGAATGTCTCTGCTTTTCCCTTAGAGCCACAAAAGATCAGGCACAGATGGAGTCACAGTTTCAGTTGGTGTGAACATTTCCTTCGGATCTGTTATCTTGATTTCTGATAAACCTTGAGGTTTTGTCATTTTAAAATGAATTAGTTGAACAGCTCCCTGACTTCCATAAACCTCAGGCGCGGTTTTTTTTATCCGAGGAATGGATTGCTTAGGAGCTACTGCATGTTTTTATGCAATACAAGAAATGCCACATATGACGTGGAAAGTGTGGTATTCGTCGATTGTATGTACGTTAAAATCAGCGTTATCGTACACCTGCTGTGTAAAGCACGGCAGGTCAATTTTCAGCGGATCGCCTGCGAATGCTGACACTTTCAGGCGAACAGCTTCTATATAGGATGAACAAAACCCCACAGAGGTACCTACATCAACCTATTTTCTTGAGCCGTACTTTTTGTAGAGAAAACGGCCAACCCTGCAAGGAATGTTGAGACCAACTATCTGGGCCGTACTGCCGCTACAAGACTTTGAGCAAGCGCGTTGCTTATCTGGAAGTGGCAGCAATCGCAGGCGATCCGCAGAAAATTGACCAGCCGTGCTTTACACAACATTTGTACGAAAACGCTGATTTTAACCCTTTCGATTCCAGGCCTTAATTTTCATGTTGGTCCCTCAATCCCAAAGGTTTTTTCATGCTTAGAGTCCCATTGCCTTATATATACGTCGCATATAAATAAACAAATAAATGACCAAAACATGTTTTTTAACGAGTTTTTTTTTTAACCAACTTAAACGATTTCTTTTTAAAAGTTCTCATCAGAGAGCAAAACCAACTTGAAAAAATGTAACTAGATTAGATTAGATTAGATTATGTGAGGTCGTTAAGGCTATGGAGCCTCTCAGCACTTCGACCTATAGAGATCTTTTGTGCATACCTTAATCTAGTTAAACTCTAGGATGCCAATACTTCTGATGAAATTGATTAGCATCCTAGGTGACTTGTTTCCTATGTCAGAGGGCGTTAGGGTGACCTCTTCTAGGAATTTTAGTCGTTTGCAGAACAACGCTACGCAATTGCATAGGATGTGTTCTGCCGTTTCTTTTTCATTGTCACAGAAACGACAGTTCTCACTATCGGATTTGCCCATTTTTTTGAGATGATATCTCAGAGGGCAGTGCGCAGTGAGAAGGCCAGTGACCATTTTTATATCTTTTTTACTCATTTCGAGAAGGCGGTGTGTTGCACTAGGCGACACCTTTATAAGCCTTTTTGCTTGCCTTTGTCCTGGTGTGTTGGACCAGTATAATTTTAGTTGATTGAGTTCCCAGGTCCGGAGTTCCTCTCTGATGTGGCTTTTTTGTAGTCCACAGAAGGGTTCTGGACCTTGGAATGGGGTGTTGGCCCCTTCTTTTGCGAGGCTATCAGCTTCCTCATTTCCTGCAATTCCCTTGTGACCTGGCACCCACATCAAAGTTACTTTGTTGCGTTCCGCCAGCTTCTTAAGGGATTGTTTACATTCCCAAACCAACTTTGACTCACAAATAAATGACTTTAGAGCCTTTAAGGCAGCTTGGCTGTCTGATAAAATGAAGACTTTTGCCCTACAAGTGTCTCGGTTGAGACATTCTTGGGCACTAATCTGTATGGCATGTATTTCTGCCTGAAAGATAGTTGGGGCGTTTCCAAGAGATTTGGATAGGCTGAAATTCGGCCCAGTAACTCCCACTCCTGCCCTTTCATCTATCTTAGATCCATCCGTATACCATGCGAGTGAACCTTCCTCCAGTTTCGGTTCAACTGTTTCATTCATTTGGTGGTTTTTTATGACCACTTCAAATGGTGTTTCAAAATCGAATTTGACTGGCATGACGTCTGTCGGCTTATCCTTAGAATTCAAAGGAATTTCTTCCAGGATTTTAAGATGGCCCTGTAGATCGCCAGGTTTCATTATTTGTGTCTGTCGCAGCTTTAAGGCGGTGGCTACTGCCTCCCTTCTTATGCAGAACTGCAGGGGAGGAAGGTTCAGCATCGCCTCTAAGGCTGCCGTGGGGCATGTTGACATTGCCCCTGTGATTCCCAGACAAGCTAGCCGCTGCACTTTTTGCAGCTGGCATTAGCTGTTGTTTGTTGTGTTTTTGGCCACCATACGAGTGATGCATATGTGACCATCGGCCTAATAATCGTTTTATATGTCCAGAGAGTCATTTTCGGTTTTAGGCCCCAAGTCTTTCCAAATGTCTTGCGGCAGGTCCAACTTGCCACCAAGGCTCTGGATAAGATTTTTTCAATATGACTATTCCAGGTGAGTTTTTGATCTAGGGTTACCCCTAGATATTTTACTTCTCTGGAATAGTCTAGTGTGATGCCATTCATAACTGGAGCCTGTAAATTGTATTTACGTCTCCTTGTGAACGGTATGAGAGTCGTTTTGCTAGGATTGACATTTAAGCCCTCCTTCGAACACCAGTTTTTGATTTCGTTCAGAGCAGTTTGCATGAGACTAGATATAGTCTGGTCATGCTTGCCCCTAATTGTAACAACTAGGTCATCTGCGTAGCCTTGAGTTGTAAAACCAGAATCATGCAACTTAGTAAGGAGGTCATCCACAACTAGAGACCACAGCAGGGGCGATAGTACTCCCCCTTGAGGGCACCCCTTTACTGCTGTCACAGTTACAGACTCTCCCCCAATACTAGCTGTGATGATTCTGGTTTTTAGCATGGACTGAATCCATTGTATTAGTGAGGCTTCAATGCTCCTCTTTACTAGTGCTCTTTTTATAGATTCATATGAGGTGTTATCGAATGCTCCCTCTATGTCAATGAAAGCGCAAAGAGCTATTTCTTTTGCCACTATTGTCTTTTCAATGTTTCCAACAAGAGAATTTAGAGCATTTATAGTGGATTTGCCTGTCTGGTATGCAAATTGATGTTTGTGAAGCGGTTTCCTAATTAGAGTTTCGCTTCTTATGTGGTAATCTACTAGTTTCCCCATTGTTTTTAGGAGAAAAGAGGTGAGGCATATAGGGCGATAAGACTTTGGTTCGTCCGTAGGACGTTTCCCCGTCTTTGGTATAAATACCACTTTTGCGTCCCTCCAAGTTTTTGGAATGTGACCCAGCACAAGGCTTGCTATGAAAAGCCGCTGTAGTTGCGGCTGCAGTTGCGTAAAGCCGTTTTGAAGTAAAGCAGGAAAAATTCCGTCTTTGCTCGGGGATTTAAAAGGTTTGAAGCTTTTAACAGCCCATTCGATTTTGTTTTTTGTAAAGATTTTTTCCGCTAGCTGTCTGCCGGATCTATTGAGGCCTTTTGGGGCCTCTGCCAGCTGGATGCTTTGCGGTTCATCTTCTAGTACTTGTTGAGAGCCAGGAAAATGAGTCTTTAAAAGCTCTCTAATAGTTTCCGTTAGACTCTCAGTGTAGTCACCATTCGGCTTTTTAATCAGTCCGATTTCATTTGAATGATCTTTTGAAAGAACCTTTTGGAGTCGTTGTGCAGGGGCTAATTCCGTTATCCCTTCGCACAGTTTCTTCCAGGAGTTCCTCTTTGATTTCCTGAGTTCTTTATTGTACTCAGTAAGGGCACTTCTGTAGGGGTCCCAGCTACCTGTACGTTTTGCCCTATTGAAGAGTTGTCTGACCTTTTTTCTAAGTTTAGCCAACTCTTTGTTCCACCAGAGAACATCTCTATTGGTTGTCTTACGTTTCAATGGACAACTTGATTCATATGCCTTTATTATGGCATTTTGAAATTGTCCCGAGGCTCTATCTAGATTTTCCTCTGTGTCAAGCGACGTATCGAATTCCTCCATTTCGCTTTCGAGACGCTCTGTATAAGTGTCCCAATCGGTCTGTTTTGGTACTCGATACTCCTCAAGGCCCTCCTCAGATGCGCCCAGGTCGAACCTTATGTGTTGATGGTCCGACATAGAGGCTTCATTCGAGACGTGCCAGTTGTATATATTATTTGCTATAAACGAACTAGTTAGGGTTATATCAAGAACCTCTTTCCGAATTGCGTTTATGAATGTGGGTTTATTACCTCTGTTGGCAATATCTAGGTTGTTAGTAGATATGTAGTCTAGGAGGTACTCACCCCTGTTGTTAATTCCTGTACTGCCCCATACTGTGTGGTGTGCATTTGCATCGCAGCCAAGAATTAGTTGTCTATTCCTCCTCTTGCACCATCCCATGAGTGTTTGTACTTCCTCTGGAGGTGGATGGTCTTCAGAGTCACCCGGGAAGTAGGCCGAGGCAATAACTATTTGCCTCTTGCCTACTTCTGTTGGCATTTCCACTATTGCGGTTACCAAATCTGCCGTAATGAATTCTGGAACAGAAATGTATTTAGTATTATGTGAGAGCAGTAATGCTGCTCTTGGATTATTAGTATTGTTACTATGGAGTAACCTACCTGATTTTATGTTGAGTCCTTGTATTCGTCCTCTATTAATCCAAGGCTCCTGTAGGAGACCTATGGCTATGTTGTCTTCAGTAAACCTTCTTCTAAGCACGCTGGTAGCTGCTTTTGAATGTTGGAGGTTTATCTGTAGACACTTCAGCCTTTGAGTTGGTTTTTCAAATGGGCTTAGGGACATTTTAATTCCCCTTGTCTTTATCCGGTTTCCCAGATTTTTTATCTACGGCTGATTCCTTGGAGTCAGGCCTTTGATTGCCTGTCCTCCTGGATTCAGCTTGGATTTGCTCCAGAGATTCGTTCCCCTCGGTGCTCGTAGCTTGAGCACTTTCTTGCTCATCTGGGGCCTTAGATATTGTAGCGGGTTTTTGAGACCCGCTTGTTGCGGGTTTTTGGGACCCGCTTGTTGTAGGTTTTTCAGACCCGCTTGTTGTGGCTTCGTTCCTGCCACTCTTTTTCCGGATAACTGTACGACCATATCTATAATTGATCGTATAGCCCATAGTTCTTAGTCTTTCGGCTGATTGGCTATCTACCGAAAGGGTTAGAATCTCCACGGCTCCACTTGTAGACCTATTTATTACTCTCCATGAGGAGGTATGGAGGCTGTTTTGGGCCTCTATTAGGCCTAGAATTTTATTCGTGGAATACTCTTTACTTCCGTGAAGGTACGTCGTAAAGAGTTCGGTGTGAGGAATTTCTTCTCCCTCTACAAGTCTCAGCGTGGCGCCCTCCCATGGATGTATTTCTCCAATGTGTGTCTTTAGCCACTGCAAGGTGGCTTTATCGGCGCACATCAGAGCTAGCCAGCCGGGCCTGTTTTGAGCACTCAAAAAGTTAGGCTTTTCGCTCTTTTCCCTTTGGTGCTCAAGAATCTTGTCTAGGATCAATTCCTTAACGGCTTCTAATTGTTCCGTTGTAAGGGATTGACTTGGGAATTCCGAGGGCATAATTCCCACTTTTATACCTTCAGCCATTTGACTGAAGGAGGGTTTTGCAGATTTAGGCACAGTGTCGCCTTTGTCTGCATCACTCCTTGATTTTTTTGCATGTCGGCCTTCAGGAGTGTTCTCTTCGGAACGGACCCTTTTGGGTCCTTTTCCCAGAGATTTCTCCTCGACTGCTTTCTCTCGGGCTTCTTTCGGAGTCAGCCCTTTCTTAAGAAGGTATTTAAACCTTTTCCTTGCGGCGCCACTGAGCTTTATCCTTTCTTTCCCTTGTTCAGGACCTAAGGACTTAAGTTCATCGCCACTTGTTAGGAGTAGCTCTTCCTCAGTTTTTTCAGGCTTGTTTTCGGCCTGTACATGAGGTTCGCCAACTTCCATTTCTGTTTCCGAACTTTGGGAGTCGGATGTCCCTTCGTTTTCTTTATTTTTAGATTCCATAAAAGTTCCCACGAGAAGCTAGGGAAATAAAAATCGCCTGCAGCAGAGCCCCGCATGCTACAGGAAGGCTATTGAAACTGGGGTGCGCCAGGTGCCCCAGAGTTCGCATAATACTAGTTAGATACCCTCTAACCATTCATCTCTTCGGCTTATGCTGTTCCACCTTGAAATTGGGGGGATTTTTATTGTGGTTCCCTTCCACTTGGCCGGCCGGTTAAGGCAAGCCCCCACATCTATGCTCATCTTATGACGTAATAGATACGGTTTATACCAGGCAGGTTTCCGCAGATGGCTGTCTCCCCCCGCAACAAAACATCAACCCGGACATTAATCCAGTCTTGAGATTCCATTGCAGGGGGCGAGCACCATCCTCCACGCTGTGAAAAAAAAAATGTAACTAACTTAAAAATTATAATGTAATGTAAATTAACATTAAAAGTTTTCTTTTATGTGGTACTCCTCAAAACATGACACTACGCAAAGGCCGACTCCGCATCTTGCACACATGTATCTCGATTCGCTTCTTTTTTTCTGGTCTTTTCTGTGGCTACAAACGCTTCACCTTCTAGCAGCTACCTGTAAGCGTTGCCACCAGTGCTACAATATAGCATATATCTAAAATATGTGAACAAATATGTACGGCAATGGGTCCGCATAACCTGTCTTAGGTGCCAATATTTTGAGGCTTTGGGAACAATAATCTAACATTTTCGGACATATTTCTACGGCATTGGGACACCAATGAGTCTAAAATTTTATAAGCAACGGATATTTTCGGCGTTAGTAAATTGAGACCATAAAAACTTGAACGTATATATACGGCGGCTGGGAATACAGATCCACTTTTTCAAAAACATATATATGCAGCGTTGGGACAGAAAGGGTTAACGTACATATAATCGACGGATACCACACTTTTTACGTCATGGGTGGCATTTCTTGTATTGCACCAAAACATGCAATAGCTCCTAACCAATCCATTCCTCGGCTAAAAACTAAACCCGCACCTGAGGTGTATGGAAGTCAGAGAGCTGTTCAACTAATACATTTTGAAAGGGCAAAACCTCAAGGTTTATCAGAAATCAAGATCCGAAGGGAATGTTCACACCAACTCAAAACTGTGACTCCATCTGTGCCTAATCTTCTTTGGCACTAAGGGAAAAGCAGAGACATTCTCGGTATTTTAGGATGGAATGGATTCATGGAAGCTGTGATAACAGACATACCATATTGATATTATAAACTAACATTTAATATTTCTACAGAAAACTAGGAGAAGTTTATCAAATGACAGCATTCTTTGTCGAAACCGTTAAAAATTGGCAATTTTCAATTTGCACTTTAGATCGAACGGTTCGAAAAAAAAAGTAAATAGTGATATTTGCAGATAATTTTAAGTACTTCT
Organism: Diabrotica virgifera virgifera; assembly: GCF_917563875.1. Classification (NCBI taxonomy): domain Eukaryota; kingdom Metazoa; phylum Arthropoda; class Insecta; order Coleoptera; family Chrysomelidae; genus Diabrotica; species Diabrotica virgifera. Next base: position 62,083,417 of record NC_065448.1, on the reverse strand, counting down.
GTTAACAGACCATTTACTAAAAGTTAATAGTTTGAGCAAGAAAGCGGAAAATAAGCTGAAATTTTTCGATTTCCTCATATTCGGATTCAGCAGCCCAAAATCCATATATAATGAAAGAAATCAGAACTACCCCAAAACTTTCCCACTAGGGAGCTCGTAGAGTACAAATTGACTGAATCAAAGCTGAGATGTGCTAAGATAGAGCTCAAGATTTGTTGGTGCAACCAACATGATTGACCGGATTCTCCATTCTTTTCTCTCTTTTCTCTTAAAAATAATGTGTTAGCATGTTTTTTTCAAAGTAATAATTAAACAAATACTGCGAAAGAAAAAACATGTATTAAGCAGCGAAAGTTTCTCGCTCTCCTGAAAAGTTGTAGATTTTGACTTATGTGGTTTAGGTATTTAACCGTCGATATGTCAAATAACACAGGTAAAAGGGATTTTAGACGTTGTCTATGTCACAAATTGTTTAGTGTTTAGCATTCCTGGACAAAACCTAGGATGCGACATGTTAATAATGCTTGGTTGTACTAACAGATCTTAAGCTTAAGTGCTTTAAGCTCAACTTACAAAACGTGCGCGTTGCATCATTGAGTCATAGGCGGCACACATAGTGAAAGCGGTTTCCGCTAGCGGGCAAACCGCGCGGTTCTCGCGCGCGGGTATGGTAACACAGTGAAGACGGGTAAAAGCGAGAGAGATCGTTCAAATCTGGCAGTTGCGTCTACTACTTGTAGCAAAATGTCATCTTCCGATGATGATATAATTGCTTTAGATTCTGTTTTGACTAAACTGAAAAGAAAGAGAGTTGATGTACATCCTATTAATCGAGAAAGATTAATTTATGGAGAATATCATCATCTATTTCAAAAATTAAAAGATAATGAACGATTCTTCCAGTATATGAGAATGACTCAAGAGACTTTTAAATATATTTTGGAGAAAGTGGAGTATCGTTAAAAACAATATTAAACGCTCAACTTACAGTCAACCAACAGAATATCGAAAGAGTTGAAAATATACATATCTGGGTACGAATTTAAATAGCGAATGGGACTACTCAGAAATTAAACAGCGAATAATAAAAGCGAAAGCAGCATACTTTAGAATGAGACCCATTTTCAACAGTCGAGACACATCATTAAAAACAAAATACCGTCTGTTGAAATGCTATATATTCACAGTTCTGCTCTACGGAATGGAAGCTTGGACACTAACTGTTACATCTATGAATCGGCTCGAAGCTTTCGAAATGTGGTGTTATAGGAGCATCTTACGTATATCCTGCGTTGACCGAATTACTAACGTGGAATTCCTGCGTAGAACGGGGAAAGAGTGTGAATTTCTCATAACCATCAAAACAAAAAAATTAGAATATCTAGGACATGTAATGAGAAATCAAGAACGTTACGGCCTTCTCCAACTGATTCTCCAAGGGAAGGTATGTAAATGGTAAAGGAGGACCGGGAAGAAGACGCATTTCCTGGCTTCAAAATATACAAAAGTGGTATAAAACCACTACCACTGAACTGTTCCGCGCTGCGGTAGACAAAGTCAAGATAGCCATGATGATCGCCAACATCCGGAACGGATAGGCACTTTAAGAAGAAGAAGGAGTATCGTTTAATTAAAAACTGGTGTAATTTACATAAGCAGGCTATCCTTCCGGAAGAAAGTCTTGTTATAACATTGAGGTAAGTAGTTTTGTTGTAAATTTATTTTTCAAGTACTGATTTAGTTAATAGTTAATACTGGAATGGTTTTAGAAATACCTAAGTCACACAAAATTACGGTTTCAATAAGATTGACTTTATTACTTTTGTTTATTATAATGTACAATTACTTATAAAATTAATCCATGGAGAACTATTAATTCTTATTATAAAAGAGCGAATAAACTAAATTATCATTGCAGTAAACATTAAAACCGCGCGGAAAAATCTAAATGCTCATTCTAGCAAAAGCGGTCAGGCGGGTTGAGGCGGTTGGCCCGCGCGGACCTGCTTTGACTATGTTCGTGTACATTTAAAGACGTGCATTCTTTTTGAAAACGTTTAAAAGCGGGTCACGCTAGCGTTGCCCGCTAGCGGAAACCGCCTTCACTGTGTGCCGACTTAGATCAATTTTCAGCTTGTCACAATCGATTGCCACGTGGATTGCTTAGATAATAATCGAAAATTATGGCGCAACGTAAGAGAGATATCGTAACAGACCTATCTATAACCTGATCTGGGCTAAGCTGGAGCTCAAGAATTTTTGGTGCAAATAAAAGGCGTAAAAGAATTATACAGTGCAAAATCTATCTGCTAAGATCTATCTGGAAAAGCACAGAGATAATAGGCAATTAAACTATTTCAGTGCAATATCTACTCTATTGCTTTTAGATCAAAACGCCATCTAACAAACCATAATAATACTATTTACTATAAGTCTCAATATTTTAAATGTGATATATAGGCTATTGATTATGTTCAAAATAAGAAAGCTAAAAGGAACTACAACGTTAATGAGATTCTATTATTGTGTCATATGGTCAACGGACTTCAAAAGTATTTTTTTTACAAAAATATATTCAAAAAAAAAAGCAGGAAAAGAACACTAAAGAAAGCAATTTTGTTTTTTGCCCCATAACTTTTTTCCTTAAAGATATAGGTATAGGTACTGCTTTAGTGAAAAATAACTCCATTCCTTTTTCTTTAAAATGACGTTTAGAAGAACTCACTTGGATTTATATTTTCCGAAATAGGATTTTTCAAAGTTCGCCGCTCACAGCATTTTTAGGGCCATTTTCCCTATTATTTCGCAAACATTGTTCTGTTTTTCTACGCATTTCTAGGTATATGTAATGGTACATTTAGCAGAAATATAAGTCAATTGTCTTTAAAATTGTATTTTTAAGCAAGTTATGATTTTTCAAGGTTTTATACTTTTAATGATTTTTGATAATTTCTTAGTATGACTTTTTTTTCTTGTACATTTAGGTGTATACATTGTGCAATAAAAAAGCTTATTTTCTTTACTTTTAAATGGTGTATTGCAAAAAATTCTAGAACTATTTTTAAACCATATATCCGTAGGATATCCAAGGGTATCCGTAATTTGTGAAAAATTTTAAATTTTTTTATTTGTTTCAATGAGAAGAATATAAATGCAGATTATAACATAAATTTTAATTCCAAATAACTTTTCTTAATAACACTTTTCGATATTGTGAAATATAAAGGTACTTCACTCTTGAGCGAAATGCATATTAGTTAACATACCTCGTACACTATTGACAAAATTTTATATCTGATGATTGCATCTCAGATTTTAGATAATGCAGAGCATTTTATAAAGATAAATTTTTTTTTCATAAAGTTAATAATAAAAAGTTTCCATATGGTTCCAGCTTAGTGGGACCTGCGGCATGTGTATTTGTGTACTTGTCACATTTTGAGAACACATACGTTGTTTAAAAATAGTTTTAGAATTTTTTACTATACACCATTTTAAAGTTACGAAAATACGCTTTCTTGTTTATTGCACAATGTATATACCTAAATAAACAATAAAAAATTATAATGAGAAATTTAAAAATAATCGAAAAATATATCAAAAATCATTAAAAATATACAATTTTCAAAAACCATACCTTGCTTAAAAATAGTCACACAACGTTCTAAAATATACCGTTTTAAAGGTAATTGAGTTTTCTTCCTACAAAATGTACCATTGCATATGTATAAAGCTGTGTAGAAAAAAGTTACAGAACAATGTTTGCGAAGTAACAAGGAAAATGGGTCAAAATCGCTGTGAGTAGCGACGTTTGAAAAATCATATTTTGAAAACTATTTTGGTACTACTACTACGGTAGAGACTTCTACCGAACAACATTTTGAAGGGGAAGGATAGAAGATTTTTTTCTGTGAAGCAATGCCTATACCTATATCCATATGGGAAAAAGTTATGGTACAAAAAACAAAATTGCTATCTTTCGTGTTGTTTTCTTGATTTACTTTTGAGTATATTTTTGCAAAAAAAAATATTTTTCACTTTGAACTGTTATATTTTAATAGTAAATTTAACCTGGAACAATTTTCATGTAGACGTGTTTGTACCAAAAGTGCATAGAACTCACCCTAATTCACCCTGTGCCTAGCGACTAATTCACCCCTTTCTCAAAAACGCACACCTTAAAGCACTCCGCGGTTTCTTTTCATATTTAGAGATCCATTGACTATATCAAACAATAAAACTCCGTTAACGCGTAGTTCCTTTCTATAATACATAATCAATAGCCTAATATTCACGATTATTTTTAGAAATATTACATCTTCAAATTGTTTTCGGATGTGTTATTTTCTGATCTCTATTTAGTTTTATAATTCAGTTAGGAACTGAACTCTAAAATGTACTGATTTTGTTTATAAATAAAATATTATTAAAACATCCTACAAATTCCACCATTACAAAGCAAACACGCTAAAACCGTACTTTAGCCTAACAAAACATAGTTTCAGAGGATAGAGCCGGATCAAGCTTAAATCTACTTACCTTATTAGAATACGAAAATATAGCGTCAAAACTAATTACCAAACTATTGTTCACCCTGACAACAAAACGGTATAATTACAATAGGTTTTGGACATAATGAACATATTGTTGTATAAATTAGACGCGCCACTGGTGAACTGTGAACATTCAACCCCCTGTGATACAGTTTAAAGTCATTTTAGGCACGCAAATATCGTCACGCGATTTTGATAAAATGGATAAAATTTGAAGCATGAACACTATGAATACCTTTTTCGGGGTTAAAAAATTCGGTCATTCGACAGAAAGGCTGGGCGTATTTGTCACCCTAATTTATATTGCAGGTAAATTAAAATACCCACAATAAACACGCATTTTTTTTATTTGCTTATAGGATGTATCTGTTAATACAGCGTTTTGAATATATGTATGTGTTTTAAAGAGTAATGTAAACTACACCAGGACACAGTACGAATAAGTATTCCTTATAATGATTGGAAAGGTACCTTATCCTTTTTCACTTACACTTTTTCTACATTCAATTTATCCTTTTTTGGACTTTTCGTCATTGCTTTATGTAAAGAATTACATCTGAGGTTCCTACACCCTCTAGATTACACTACAGCCTAAGATTTTGCAAGCAATAAGATAAATTGCAAATCTATTTGTTGAAAAAATACCTTAATAGAAACATACTTACTGCAATCGCCAGTTAACTTGGCGACAGCGAATACGCACAACCTCACAGAGACTTATGATCATCCCCTATAGTGCGGACGATATGTGAAACAATTGCACATTTAATGATACAAGCATATAATTTGGACCACATATACTACACATATAAAGGTTTAAATTTAGATATGAGGCCATTTCTGATTTTGCCTTTTACAAAAATGGCGGGCATTCAAAATGGCGGCTATACATATGTGTTTAATAGTATCATAACTTTTGAACGAAAAGCCCGATTTCAACCAAATTTGGTATATAGGTTCTCTTTTTGATTTCTAAGATGGATGTGGTGAACCAGAAGAATCGGTTTACTAGAAGTTGTGTTTTTACTGGTTGTTTATGTAAAAATATGTTTTTTTTTCAATTTTTTCCCTCTGTATATATTAATTTTTCAAAAAGTTAATACCGCAATTGAAAAGAGCGTAAAAATATTTTGTAGAAAATATTTTGATCTTTTTAGTTATGTTAATTACCATTTAATAAATGCATAACTTATCTTCACATGTACCTATGTGTGGCAGATTCGTGCAAATATTATAAGAAATATTGTGCATTTAATGGTAGAAGCATATAATTTGGACCACATGTACTAAGCGCATCAAGGTTTAAATTAAGATATAAGGCCATTTTAGATTCTACCTTTTACAAAAATGGCGGGCATTCAAAATGGCGACTATACATATGTGACTAATAGCACGATAACTTTTGAACGAAATTTCCGATTTTACCAAAATTTGGTATATATGTTCTTCTTTTGATGTGTAAGAAAAAGGTCTTGAACCGGAAGAATCAATTTACCAGAAGTTGTTTTTTACCGATTTTTATGTAAAAGCATGTTGTTTTTTTACCAATTCTTTCACCCTGTATATATTAATTTTTCCAAAAAGTTAATACCAACGTTAAAGAGTGAGTAAAAATACTTTTTAGGAAATATTTTGAACCCTTTAGTTATGTTAATTACCAATTAATAAATGCATAACGTATTTTCACATGTATTTATTCACCCATGTGCGGCCGATTCGTGCAAATAATATAAGAATTATTGTGCATTTAATGATAAAATCATATAATTTGGACCACACACACTACACACACAAAGATTCAAATTTAGATATGAGGCCATTTCAGATTTTGTTTTTTTTTTACAAAAATGACGGGCATTCAAAATTAATCTGCCACACATAGGTAATAGGTACATGTGAAGATACGTTATGCATTTATTAAATGGTAATTAACATAATTAAAAATTTCAAAATCTTTCCTAAAAAATATTTTTACACCCTTTTCAATGGCGGTATTACCTTTTTGAAAAATTAATATATACAGGGTGAAAAAATTGAAAAAAAAACCAACATATTTTTACATAAGAAATAGTAAAAACAGAACTTCTGGTAAACCTATTCTTCCGATTCAGGACTTCAATCTTATCCATAAAAAAAAGAACCTGGATGCCAAATTTGGCTGAAATCGGACTTTTCGTTCAAAAGTTATCGTGCTATTAGTCACATATGTATAGCCACCATTTTGAATGCTCGCCATTTTTGTAAAAGGCAAAATCTGAGATGGTCTCATATCTAAATTTAAACTTTTGTATGTGTAGTATATGTGTTCCAAATTATATGCTTCTACTATTAAATCCACAATAATTCTTATAATATTTGCACGCATCTGCCACACATAGGTACATGTGCAGATACGTTATGCATTTATTAAATGGTAATTCACATAACTAAAAGTTCAAAATATTTCCTAAAACATATTCTTACGCTCTTTTCAATGGTGGTACAGTGGAACCTCGATAACTCGGATTAATCGGGACCGCGGCCGATCCGGGTTATCGAAAATCCGGGTTAGCCGGAGAATATAGTAAAAATTAATAAATAACCTCCATTACAATTACAAAAACATGAAACACATATGCACAGTACACATCTAAATTACGTATAGTTGTATAGAGTGTAGAGTTTTGTTCATTTCTTGGTAAAAAACTCAGTCATACTGTAGAGATGTACCGACACCATAATATGGTAGGTCTGGATCCTGCGTACAAAAAAAAATTGATAAATAGCAAGCTGAAAATTTGTTATTAGCTTAAGGGTGTCTAGTCGGACAAACATTAATATATGGGAACACTGGAACAGGGGAAGTTTTAACTGTGGAACAGGTTAAAAATTTGGAACGGTCAGACCACGAAAACGGCACATGTATTTTTTCCGACAGAACAGACTTAAACTCTCCGAACAGAGATTAAACTCTCATGCAAAAATCAGACTCCTATTTATCACCAAATTGGCGTTTTAATGAGTGGAACATGTAGAATATGTCAAATGACAGGAATTATGACAGGTGATAAATAGCAGTCTGATTTTTGCATGAGAGTTTAATCTCTGTTCGGAGAGTTTATGTCTGTTCTGTCGGACAAAACAAATGTGCCATTTTCGTGTTCTGACCGTTCCAAATTTTTGACCTGTTCCACAATTAAAACTGCCCCTGTTCCAGTGTTCTCATATATCAAAGTTTATCCGACTAGACACCCTTAAGCTATTAATAAATTTTTAGCTTGCTATTAATCAACTTTTTTTTCATACGCGGGATCCAGACCTATGGTAGCATAATATCATATTATGATGCTGCAATAAATTTATTTTAAAGATTCGTCTTTATCAATCCTAAATAATGTTTCTAGTTTCTTTTCCATTGTCACTGCAACATTTTTACGTTTTGTTACCATTACGTAGACAAAGCAAACACAATCTGAAGCACGATTACATTACAGAACGGAAGTGATTAATAGGCTGTACTACACACAATACAAGAATTTTTAAATAGTCACGTCTTTTTTAAACAATGCTAAGACAGTTTGACATAAATAAAGAAAAAGGAATACAGACAGGTGTCTGTTCTTTCCGATAAGCTGAGACGGTCGCTCTGGCTGCCGCCGTGTGCATGAATCATTTTTACTATTGTACTTATGTGTTCAAATTACACAAATACACATTATCTCTGAAATATTATTTGGCCTACATACATTTTTATTTGATAAAATTGTTAAATTGTTTATTTGTTAAATTTTTGTCTGATGAAAATCGGTCCGGGTTAGCCGGACTTCCGGGTTATCGGGGGCCGACTTATCGGGGTTCCACTGTATTACAATTTTAAAAAAAATACTACATAGAGGTTGAAAAAATTGGAAATAAATTATTTACATAATATAAAACAGTTTTACATAAAAAACCGGGAAAACACAACTTCTAGTAAACCGATTCTTCCAGTTCACGACAACGATCTTGTAAATCACAAAAAGAACCTATATACCAAATTTGGTTAAAATCGGACTTTACATTCAAAAGATATCGTCCTATCAGTCACATATGTATAGTTGCCCATTTTGAATGACCGCCATTTTTGTAAAAGGCAAAATCTGAGATGGCCTCATATCTAAATTTGAACCTCTATATGTGCAGTATATGTGGACCAAATTATATGCTTGTATCATTAAATGTGCAATTCTTAATAATATTTGCACGAATCTGCCGCACTACTAAGGCTAAGGCTCCACGGGCGACAAATTTAAGCTAACAGTAGCCGTAAAACTAACTTAAGGTTCCGCGGAACGGAATAGGAATAGCCGAACTGAACCGACTACGCACAAGTCCTGTGGTCGGTTCAGTTCGGCTATTCCTATTCCGTTCCGCGGAACCTTAAATTAGTTTTACGGCTACTGCTAGCGTAAATTTGTCGCCCGTGGAGCCTTAGCCTAAGCCACTCTGCAGTTTTGGGTTTGTGCGTCTCGCCAAGTTAACTGGCGATGACTATACTTGCTTATTTACTTAAGCAGTCCTCTTGTACCTTGCGGTATCAAAGTGAAGTAATCAGACGTCTCCATGCCTTTCGGTCAGCGGATAATCTGTCTGCCTCTGTCCACCAAATATTTCTTTTTGCGAAAGCTTTACGAACATCTGAACTCCATGTTCTTGCTGTTAACTATTTTCTATGGGAAATAAGCCACAATTTTACTAAAAAAATTAATTTATTAACGTTTCGAAGCCCAAATCGGGTTTCGTTGTCAAAATACAAAATACTTCTAAAATAAACAAAAATGTTACTCAGTAAAGAAATTCTTCTAATAATTTATTTAATCTGACTCATGAATATTGGCAATTCAGACGTATATTATACATTTTAAAGTAGAAGACTTTAAAGTGATATCGCCAATATTTATGAGTTGCGTTCAATATATCCAATATATAAAAGGACGATCCGAGAAACTTAAAACAATAGGAAATAAATTAAACATTTCAAAAACATTCAAAACAACAAACACATTGAGATCTATTATATCTAAAACTAAACCTAACAATGAACAAGAAAGAACAAAGAATTGCATGTATAAAATACCTTATGAATGCGAACAATTTTATTTAGGTGAAACATCAAGACCATTAAACGTTAGAATAAGTGAACATCAGTCTTATATTAAAAATAGAGAATTTGATAGATCTCAAATATGTCAACACGCATGGGATAATGAACATAGAGTTCAGTGGAGAGATTCAAGTATAGTCCTGAAAGAATCAGATAGTAAAAAGAGAAAAATCAAAGAAGCGGCTCTAATTATGCTAAATGAAACCAATTGTGTCGCAAATTCCTCGGTAGAATGCAGTAGGATGTGGTTACCCATACTGAAAGAGGAAGTCAATAGAAAGAAAATACCACGATTAGTAAGTCAATAACATATCGAGTTAGTATGTATGTATTATTAATATTATTTATAATTTAAATATATTAAAGTCAGAATTTGATATTAGTTTTTTTTAAGGTAAATTAAATGTAAGACCAAATACTTACGATGTCGGGATAGTATCACGATGTTTTTTCCTGGTTTTCCCTCGTGATTTACTATGAAATCTCTAACGCGAGAATTTTACTGTCATCATTGCATTTGGTTGTCTTTTTAAAGACAGATCACATGCTATGATTTTTTCGCGACGGATATTCTTGAGTTGGGATTGATTTCATGTAATCGAATGAACTATCTTTTAGTAAAGTCGTCCCAGGAACGCAAGTCAAAAATATTGGCGATATCATTTTAAAGTCTTCTACTTTAAAATGTATAATATACGTCTGAATTGTCAATATAAATGAGTCAGATTAAATAAATTATTGGAAGAATTTTGTTTGCTTAGCAACAACATTTTTGTTTATTTTAGAAGTATTTTGTATTTTGACAACGAAACCCGATTTGGGCTTTGAAACGTAAATAAATTCATTTTTTTAGTAAAATTGTGGCTTATTTCCCATAGAAAATAGTTAATTATAAAAATGCCACAAGGAAATAGCTTCAGAATGTTCTTGCTGGTCTGCCTCTTCGTCGTTTTTGAAGTTATACTTCTTTACGGGCGTAATGACGGTGAAATTTTATATGGGAAAACCTAGCGACCGGGCGCATGCGCATTATAACTTTGTTCTGATTGGATGTTCAAATGACATGACAAAAATTATCCAATATGTAAGCTGTGGCACAGCTGTGGGACTGTGTTTGGTTATAATGTATGCTTGTTGCGTTTTAAAATTTGTAGGAAGAGAAACAACAAACAAAAAGTTAGTTAATGGTTATACTGCCTTTTTAAATAGTTTTCATGTTATATTTTTTTTTTTTTTTTTTTTTTTTATTAGAAATAACCCGCATCAACCATAAAAGGTTATCAGCGGTGGTACAATTACGATACATATTAAATTGATATAAACTATGAACTATAGAGATTTTACAAAGTTGGTTTTAAATTGTTCATAACGTAGCACTCATATTTGGTTATACAATTTAGTTTCCTTTAAAAACCTAATGATTTTGTTACACTCCGCACTGTCTAACGCACACTTTATGTCACTTGGTAGTCCAGAAGTTTGTCTTTCCAGATGATATAATGGACAGTCTATAACAATGTGACTTACAGTTATATTGGTGTCACAGGCGTAGCACATTCTAGGAGGTTCCTTCCTTAGTAGGTGTTCGTGCGTCAGTCTGGTATGCCCTATTCTGATACGATGTAGTACAACCTGGTCCCTTCGTTTTACTAAATTTGGTGTTTTCGCAGTTAGATCTGGGTTTACTTGCCGCAATTTATTGTTTGGTAAGAGTTGCCATCTTTGTAACCATAAGTTCTTTGTGTACTCATTGATGCATTTTTTCATATCAGAGTGAGGAATTTGGTTAGTTCTATATTCGGATCTCTTCATTTTACAAGCTTCTTTAGCCATTTTATCTGCAATTTCATTTCCTGGTATCCCCACATGAGATGGTATCCACACAATATGTACTTCTTTATGGTTATTTTGTAGAGCCACAAGGTCTTTTTTAATTTGTTCTAGGAACGGATGATTCGGATATATTTTCTGAATGCCCTGAACTGCACTTAAGGAATCGGTGAATATTACTGCCATGTCTTCAGGTCGATTAAGAGTTTGTTGCACTGCCTTGGATATTGCAAAAAGTTCGGCGGAATATATTGAGTAGTCCTTAGGTAGTGGAAATTTGCGCACAGAATCATCTGTGACAATGGCAGATCCCACTGTTTCAAATTCGGGGGTTTTTGATGCATCGGTGTACACTAGTTGACAGGATGGATATTTATTTTTAATATTGTAGAAGTATTGGAGAAAAAGAGATGAAGGGGTGTTGTCCTTAGTATAAGTGGACAGATCTGTATTACAATACGGAATTTGTATAGTCCAAGGGGGAGTATAATCAAAGCTGGTATGCATAATACTCGGAAATGTGAAGTTGCTAATTCTTTTGCTAAATGATGGTCGAAGATTAGGATTTTGAATGTAATTAGAATGGTAATGTGTGGAAAAGGCATAGGGGTAGGCTGGGTTGTTTGGATTAGTTGATAGCTTGCTTGCGTATTGTAGACTTAGACGTAATCTTCTAATCGAGAGTGGCGACTCATTTGCTTCTACATAAAGACTTTCAACTGGACTGGTCCTGTAGGCTCCTAGAGCTAGTCTTAGTGCGGTATTTTGTACAATATCTAATTTTTTTAATGTTGAATCCTTAGCTGAATTATATATAATTGATCCATAATCTAATTTACTGCGGATTAAGGATTTATAAATATTGAGTAACTGTGTCGTGTCTGCGCCCCAGTTATGATTTGCTAGTACTTTAAGAATATTTATGTGCTGTAAACATGATTTTTTAAGTACTTCGATGTGTTTGTTCCAAGTAAGTTTTGAATCAAAAATCATACCTAGGAATCTAAGTTCCTCAACATTTTCTAAAACTTGATCATACAGTGTTAATTTTGGAATATTTGCAACATTTTGATGTTTTCGAGAAAAGCACATTACTTTGGTTTTAACCGTAGAAAATTTTAGTCCTGTTGTTTTAGACCATTCTTGTAGGGAATTAATAGAAAGTTGAATAATATTTGATGCCATACTAAGATTCTTATGAGAAGTATAAATTACAAGGTCATCTGCATATAGGATTGCTTTAACAGGGTTTCGGACACTGCTCACGATATCGTTAATTGCAACCAGAAAGAGTGTTGCACTTAGTGTAGATCCTTGGGGTATGCCATTTTCTTGAGTATGGTATTCTGAAAATTCCTGGTTTGATTTAACTCTGAAATTTCTGTCATCTAGAAAATTTTTGACGAATGCTAGAAAATTTCCATCTATGCCCCAATGCTGTAATTTAACAATAATGTCATATTTCCATAAAGTATCATAAGCTTTAATTATATCAAAGAAGACAGCTATAACTTGTCGATTAGTTGCAAATGCCTCATTAACTGCAGACTCTAGTGACACTAAATTGTCAGTTGTGCTTCTGTTTTTCCTAAAGCCGCTTTGCTGATGAACTATTAGATCTTTTGATTCTAAGAAAAATTGCAACCGTCTATTTATAATTTTTTCTAGTAATTTGCTTAAGGAAGATGTTAAAGATATTGGTCTATAAGATTCTGGATTTGACTTGTTTTTATTAGGTTTCAAAAGAGGAATTATTGTAGCGGTACTCCACGATTTAGGAAATTGTTTGGTGGAAAATAAAAAGTTGTATATATCTAAGAGTAGATGCTTTGCAGCTAAAGGAAGATTAATTAAAAAACAATTTGGAATTTCATCTGATCCAGGGCTACAGTTTTTAAGTCCTTGTAGTGCTTCATTTAGCTCTTGCATACTTATTGCAACATTTAGCGGGCTGACGGAATCTGTAATCTTGACCTCCTTTTCTATTTTCTTTTTGTTTTTGACAAATAATGGGTCATGCACGGAATCACTTGAATATGTCTGGAATGAGTTCGCTAAAGCATTGGCTATTTGACTGTTATTTGTAATTAGGTTTCCCTCAATGTCAAGAGAGTTAATTTTGTTGCTGTATGAAATTCCTTTAATTCTACGGATTTTATTCCAGATCTCTGATGCCGGAGTATCGTCGGTTATCGTGGAAACATAATCTTGCCATGATTCACGTTTACTTTTCTTAATTATGTACCTTGCGTAGGCTCTGTGTTTTTTAAAATTAGATAAGTTTTCCGGTGTATGATGTTTTTTTAATACATTAAATGCATGCTTACTTTGTTTAAGTGCCTTTTCACATTGTTTGTTCCACCAAGGTACTGAATGTTTACGTTTTGATTTTGCTGTTTTGCCTATAATAATTGTGGCTACTTCTGTTAACATTAAGGTAAATTTATCTGTAACGGAATTTATGTTATCTCCTATTGTTCCAAAATTAGGCAGGTAGTCTTCAATAAGTTGTTGGTAAGCTATCCAATTTGCATCTTTAGTTTTCCATGTTTCTGAAAAATTTATGTTTGTTTTTGTGGTATTATTGTTTCTTATTATTATAGGCCAGTGGTCGCTATCGTAGGTATGATTTAATACTTCCCAGTTTAGACTAGGAGCTAGGGAACTTTCACATATAGTCAGATCAATAGCAGAATGGTTGCCTGTAACAGAGTTAAACCGAGTTTTTTCTCCTGTATTTAATAGTACAAAATCTGTTTCATTAAGAAATTTTTCTATTTGTTCTCCTTTTTTATCTGTGGAATGGCATCCCCAGGAAACGCTGTGAGAGTTGAAGTCACCTAGAATAAGTCTAGGTTTTGGAATTTGCTCTATTAAATGCTCCAGATCTCTCGAGACAAAATCCACATCCGATGGGATATAAACATTGCACACAAAGAGCTGTGTTGGACATTGAACTTTTATTGCTACGGCTTCTAAAGCAGAATGTAAGGGAAACTCCTCTGATTCTAAATTAGAATTAACATATATTGATACTCCACCGCTTGCTTTGTTGGCGTAGTTTCTGATTTTGTGGTAGGAATCGAAATGTTTTAAGTTATATTTTTTGTTGTTTTTAAAATTTGTTTCTTGTAGGCATATAATTTGTGGGTTTGTTTTTTTTATTAGGAGTTGAAGTGTTTCGATGTGTGTAAATAATCCTTGTATATTCCACTGAATAATATCCATTTATTGTTAATATTTATTTTATTGATTTTTGTCTTTAATTGAGGTTTTCTTGGGAAACATCTGTATCTTCGGAGTTATCATTTTCAGTTTGGTCTAGATTTAGTTGACGACGTATTTTCTTCCTTATTCGTGTAATTCTAGATTTAATGCGTCTGTCTTCGAGTTTGGGGTAGATTTCTGTTAGCATTACTAATAGTCCTGTTATGTTTTTCGTGTATTCTTGTGCGATACTTAATGGATTGGGGGAACCATGTGCATCATCCAGAAAGCTTACTAACTCTGTATAGTTTAATTCAAACTGGGTTGAAGCTTCATCAATAAATTCCTTTGCAGGTTGGATAAGTGATTCAGTAGAAACTGTTTCTCCACTTTTTGTATCAGATTTAGTGACTCTTGGCTTTTTTGTTGATCTTGCTTTAGGTTTTGGAAAATCTATTTCTGTGTTTTCACTAAGTGGAGACGATATTTCAGAATGAGAACGTTTCGGTATAGTAGTTTCTGTAGGGAGTTCTTGGGAATCCATTACTTCACGAGTGTTTTCTGTTTGATTCTGAACAGAGTCATTGTTGTTTTCAGCTGTTGCATTAAAGGTAGAAATAGAGTCTTGGTCAGTTTGGGATGTAGGTATGGACGGGTTTGGTTGGATGGCCATATTGGTACATGTTGAGGCGATATGACCAGATTGATGACAGAGATAGCAGGTGAGTCCATCAGCAAGATAGATTCGGTACGATGTATTATCGAAGTCAATGAGAATTGATTCAGGAATAACAAGATTGTCGTCAGGTGTATAGTACACCTGTCTACGGAAGCTTAATACGTGACTATATTGAGGGTCTTGAATTCCCGCTCATAAGAAAGTCATCGGTGAAATAAGATGAAAGCCATTTTCAGCAAGATATTTTTCAACGATGTGATGAGGAATAGACGGACAGACACTAGATAACAGTAACCTTTTAGCAGGAGTGACTAGTCTTCTCGCTCTAATAACATTATCTCCTATTTTTATACCTCCGTGGTCTGTTAAAAAAGTATCAACAACTTCTTTGCTGGAGAGGTAGATGCAGATTCTGGCGTTAGAAATTCTTGACGAAAAAAGTACATTTTTGGGCTGTACTAGTGATCCTACTGCTGTAACGTAGTCTTCTAATTTTAGTGTGTCTACTGCTGGGATAATAACGGCTTGGTCTTTCAAAGGGAATGTAGCTGCTTTTTGTTTGGTAATTGTAGAATAAGATGGTGTTTGTTGATCGGGTAACATTGGAGGACCCCTGTAGTCAGAAGTACCAGCCATCAGTAAAATTGTTAAATACTTTTAATTTTTAATTTTCTTGTTTCGTTTCATTATATTTTAATGGGTCAGTACGACTCTGTTAATTACAAAGTCTTTAACTTATCGAAGATATTAAAGGCAAAAACAAGTTTTTGTTAATCACCTTTGAATTTACAAAACTGTATGGCTGTATTGAAATTTGTTATTCTGTAAGATTTTGATGAAACCGTAAAAATATTGATAAAAGTACTTACGGCAATCAAATCACCACTAATAACCAAACTACTGATTATGTTTCTTATAATTAATTTAAAGATTTACTATAGTAAAACAATGGAAAACTTCGAGACTAAATTTCGGTGTGCTTAATCTACTAAGTTCAGGACCGCACTCCTTTTCATGTTATATTTTTGGACTTATTTACATAGAAGAGATGATTGTTGCATGCCAATGTGAAAGCTCATCAAACTGTGCCTAGTATGAGTGCCGCAGATTTCGCTTATTCAAAGCTAAAGAATCTTTCACTGGTAAGTGTTTTATAAATAGTTGATCAAATTTTGTTATGATATTTGAACATAGCCACTTTGCACGACGCAAGTGATTGCGAAATTTATTAGTCGTTATACGGGCTCCGATACCTACCTTGAACCTACCAAAATACATAAGTAGTAGGTAATACTTTTATTTACATAATTTGATTCTTCTTACTCTATGTTTTGTTGTATTTTTTCAATTCTAAATCATTTCAGTTCAAAATCAAAATAATTTGATTTACATAAGTTAAAAATGTCAAAAGGTTAATCTGTTTAGTTAGACGATCTTCGCACGTAATGACAAGCTGTCTCTGTGGCGAAGTTTTAATGCGAGGGAATCCCAATACAACGCAAATACCAGCCGCGTGGTAAGTTGGTTCGAATCCCAATAGAAACTTTTATTTTTTTATTTTTTTTTTATACATTTTATGATTGTAAGTATATTTATTATATAATTTTATTTTCAGAAAATACATATTTAGTTAAAAATTTTTCCGACAATAATTAATGTTCAGAAATCATTTGTGGCATTTTTAATGTGTTTGTGTGTGTTTTATTTTTTTATTATTTTAATTTTTGGCACTGTTTTAATAAAAATGTTTGAGAAGTAGTAAGTATAAATTAATTTAATATTTAAATAAAATATAAATAAAAAGTATATTAATTTCGTTTATAATCATATAATAGAAGTATAACTTCTTACGTGCGTACAAAGTACACACACATTCTTTTTTTTTTTTTATCTGACGCAGCTTTCCATACCATCCTTCTAGATCACCTACAGTTCTATATTCACTAATCCTCGCCATATGGCCGAACCGCGATAACTGTTTCGTTTCTCGTGATAAGTCTTTCTAAGGTCATTCCGATACAGCACCTCCCACGTATTTCTTCGCTTTTTATACAATCACGCCTGGTCATCCCGGTTACCGCTCGCAAATGTCGCATTTAGCATGCTTGAATTTTACTACGAATTTTGTCGTTTACTGTCAAGTTTTACTACCGTAGGGTAGCCCGGCTCGTATACAGTTTTAAATACTTTCATTTTTGTTTTAGTACTTACTTCCTTTTTCCTAATATAACTCTTATTTAACCCATAGTATAATTTTGTTGCACTTATTACCCTGCTATCTATTTCAGGTTCTGCATTTATTTGTTCATTCATTGTTGCTAGATACTTGAAATCCTCTACTTGTCTAATGGTCACATTATTTAGTTTTACATTTATATTTTCTTGAGTTTTCGATATCACTAACGCTTATGTTTTTTCAATATTTATTTTCATCCCAAATTTCTTGAAAACTTGATTCCAAATATTCACATTCACTTGCAAATATTTTTCTGATTTTGCCACAATTCTCCTACATTTTTTTACAAATCCAGTCGAAGGTAGGGCTATACAGCACTATCTCCCTGCCTCCCTACCTTCGACTCGCTTTGCAGCAAGTTCGTGCCAGCTTGCTTGAGCGTAGTGAGAAACGGTCAACAGTTGTTCTTAGTTTCTTTTGTTAATTACTCCGCGATTTAACAACATATTCCGGTGTGCATCACTTTACCATTTGACAGATAAAAAAGAAATTGAAAATAAAAACTGACAATACTTTACCCCTTATCCGGGCAACACATTTTACTTACGTAACCGGGCAACTCGGGTCCGTTGGGCCCACCACTGTTCTTGAATGTACTATTCATATTTACCCATATATTTTTCTCATATTCTTTTTGATTTTTTATTAAAGTTAAATTTAAATTGTCTAGATTAAAAAAAGGTGCTACCATAGTATGCGGTCTACCTCGAGGGTGCTTACACTTATCTGGCTTTAAATATACTGCCTTGAAAGGACACCTACCCCGATACGGAACAAGTTGCTCATCTACCGTTATTTTTTTTCTAGTAAATAGTGTATTTCTGAAAGTTTTGGTTGACTTGATTCCACACATCGCATATTGTTGCTAATTTGTCGTTCCTTCTTCGTTCAGAACTCGTGTCCTTATCGTCAAATCGAACAAATCTTAGCAAATTTTTGAATCGTTTTAACCCCATGGTAGTTTTAAATATAGTAGGTCCATAAAACTTACTCCAAAGTATATCTACATTATGGATGTTGGCACTCAGGTGACCTGCTTGTAGTAGTAGTCAAATAAAGGCATATAGCTCTGTAGAGTCGCAATATTTACAGTTCCCTATCCCCAAGACTTTTTCGGCTTCTTTATTTGTACACTTCACTATTTAGTTCACAATTTTTTCGTCCACAAACAAACAAAAGGAATCAACAGGATCACCTACATTTTGACCAGGTGCTAACATTACTTTGTCCACTTTGCTTTTTATTATGTCGCAGGATCGCATACGTCCTGTCGGTTGTGGTTTACTCTTCCAGTTAATTCCATCCTTAGTTTCAAAAATTACACACTCTGATATCTGGGAACTTGTAACTATACATTCTTCTTCATTATCACTCAATACTACTTGCTGATCATCCTCTTCACTTGCTTCCGAAAGATGATCTTCAATTTCAGAGTCACTTTCAATGCCACCTACTTCAGGAGATTCTTAATCATCCGAGTTTCATAAATTATTTGCAATATCCTGCAGTTCTGCAGCTGATAATGGATTTCGGGACATTTTATTCGCACTATGTACTTTCACTCTAATTCAATATAATTTTAGGAGCTTAGTTGTCGATACTAACGTCTATATCAAACGACTGAGAGCAGATGAATTATTTATTTCAAAATATGTTTAGGTACCTACTAACAATATTATTGCATTCCAAAAATGATTATCAGTTTTTAAAATTCATTTAGAATAGATATAACACTTATTGTAGGCATCTTTTTGATGTTCACATCCAAGAAATGATTACATTGTTTGTTACACGTTCAGACTTTATTATTGGATTTCCGGAATCATAAAAGTCGTTTAGATAATCCACAAAAAGATTACCTGACTGCCAGATTAACTTCTGTAACAAATATTTAGACTTTAGGTATAAATACAAATAGGGTCCGACGGGCCCGTGTTGCCCCTTTACGTGACAAAATTCATTCGACGCAATAATTTCAAAAATGATAATAAATATTTTGAGTAGCTCATGATTATGTTGAAATAAACATACTTCTAAATAAATTCGGTGATGCATAAAATTCAATAAATTTTTTTTATCAGTTTATGATAAAAGAATTGGCGTCTCGGGCCTGTTGGACCCACCTTGCCCGGATAAGGGTTTTAAACGCGTTTTTCTCAAAACTGCTTTTTTCAGGCTGTAGACATTAAAACTAAAAAACTACTTGACCAACTCACCTGTAATTTTGTATATATTTTCTATACAGTGTGTCAATTTTAAAACTTACAATGGGTTATATCTCACGAACAAATGCTGATATCGAAAAATGCTTAAACCCGTTTCTAGGATAGTAAGGGGGAACTAAAATGACATAAAAGAGAACTCACCCCCATCAACCCCCTAGGCTCCACCCACCACAACCAAAAAAGTTTAAATTGCAAACCCCTACTTGTGATACATCATTGAAAAGGCTGTAAAAAATGCTAGCCAATGAAATAGATAATAATTATACAGGGTGAAGCAATACCTGTGAAACTTTGGCTTAAATGGAAAATTTAATGAGGTTTTTGTTGAACTACAAAATTGTTAAAAATGCCAATTAAATAAATATTCAAAGTTTGTAAACATTGTTTTGTAAACAATAATACAGATTATTTTCAAATTCTGCACGAACTTTGTCAAATATTGTTCTAGTAATAGCGCGACACGCTTGAGTAATTCTTTCTCGCAATTCCCCAAGTGACGCAGGTTGAGTTTTATGAACAACTGACTTAAGGCCATAGAAAAAAGTCAGGTGGCGGTAAGTCTGGTGACCTCGGTGGCCACTCAATAGGACCTATCCTTCGAATCCATTTGTTCGGATAATTAGTATCCAACTAGTGCTTCACTGGAGCTGCATAGCGAGGAGGTGCTCCATCTTGTTGGAAGTGCAGCAAATCTTCGTCTAGAGCTAGGTTGCCTTGGTCGTAAATGCCTTTCATTAAATATTTGAGCTGCTCGTAAATAACACTAATTCTGGATGGCAAATATGAAAATGATTTCCACGCATTCAGGTATACTGTAAACCATCATGACAACAACTACAGCTGAATGACAGTACCGATCGTACAAATGGTGAAAACTAACGACATTAATTTAAAAGTCTCAAATAAACCAAAAATTATTGAATGTGACAAAACCCAAAAAAAAGATGTTTTCAACTTAAGTTTTTATTTAAGAGAAAAAAGTACCGACGCATATTTATCATTCAGAATAATAGTCCGGGACATAGCATTACAATAATAAAAAAGTCATAGTAAGCCGGCTGATGTTAACACCCTGTTTAATTATTATTTTTACCATTGGAAAGCATTCTTTACAGCCTTTTCAATGATGTATCACAAGTAGGGGTTTGCAATTTAAACTTTTTTGGTTGTGGTGGGTGGGGCCTAGGGGGTTGATGTTGGTGAGTTTTCTTTCATGTCATTTTAGTTCCCCCTTACTATCCTAGAAACGGTTTTAAGCATTTGTCTTTAACAGCATTTGTTCGAGAGATATAACCCATTGTAAGTTTTAAAATTGACACAATGTATACATTCCTTGAGGTAATTCTGTTGCGACATTTTTTTTGTTATGCTTATTTTTTGTTTAAAAATAATAAATATAAATATTATGTTGATTTTCACTTTTTTGCAAGAAAAATATTTCTTTAGACTTCTGAGTGATCTCAAAATGTCAAAATTAGATAAAACTAAAAAAATTCGACGGCGTTATCTCAAGAAACTCATAAGCTAACAAAATCCTTTTGATTTGTTTGTTTACCATGATGTAATTATGAGTTCTGATGTCCACCGTAAAATTCATGATATTTTAAGGTGTCTTTTAAAAATTTGCCACCGTTGCGTTGGCTTATTTTCCAGTATTTTTTCTTGAATTTTTTCTTGAGTAATCTATGAATTGTACTAAATATGCCCATTTAATTTAAAAATAACATAATCCTACGATACTTTCAAAAAATAAATGTGATATTGATTTTAACCCCTTTGCCCCCCCCCCATTCAGGATAGCTATGACACGATTTTGATAGGCAATCCATGCTAGAAATATTTGTCTATGTATGAAATTTAATAAAACAATATTTCATCCGGCAAGCAGATGGGTACAGGTCGACCTATATTCGAATCCCGTACTATTGGAAGTTCCACATTATAATCGCAGAAATAATATCTAGATACATATTATATGATATTTATCAATATAGACGGAGAGGCAGCGCTGAAAAATCTATTTGAATTTACTAAAGCTAGATTTTTCACAGTTGATTACTGTGAGTGTGTAGAGAAACATACTGCGGTCGATCAAGCGAAACGTAGAAGAGGGGTTACTGAGAGGGTATCAAAGTTGCTTTCCTACGAAGGTAATTATTTCCATTTACTAAGGCTGAAAACCAGTACACGCATTCTAAATTGAATATAAATAAAAGTTATTATAGTCGGTCAGCTGTATGACGGAACAGAACCGGTCGGTCGGCCCCAATAGTCGATTGAGGAAATGAAGCATTTTGGCTCGCAATTTTTTCGTCCAGCATGGATTTACTTGAAATGTATACAGAAGGTAGAGAATATTCCAAGGATCATTTTCTATATCATGCCGCTATCATACGCTAAAACCTTGGGGGTGGTTGCCACACCATCTCGGGGGTGGGAATTTTTTATTACATTTTAACCATGTAATTCGATGGAAAAAGGGATTCTGAGAAAAAAATGTTTTTTACATTTTCTTCGTAAAACTAATATTTTTCGAGTTATTCGCGCTTGAAAATAACAGTTTTTCGACGAAAAAATCAACTTTTTTAGAGGGTTTTTTGAGAATACCTCGAAAAATATTCTATGTACTTTTGGTGATAAAAAGTTTCTTCAAAAATGATTTTGTAGGATTTTTAAAGAGCTATAAGACTGTGTAAATTAGATTTCATAAGATCCCTTAGTTTTTCATTGGGCGGGTTTAAAGGGCTTGAATAAGGGGGTGTTTACTGGTAAATAGAGGTTTTAAACAGCTATATCTGGCTAAATATTCACTATAATGAAAATCTATGTACTGAGAAATTTTAGTCATTATAAAAGCTACAATTTAGTAGTTTATAATTTTTTTCGTATCTTCAGTATTTTCGGAGATATTTTGAAATAAAAGGTGAAAAATACCAAATTGCAAAAAATATATTTTTCTTTAGACTCCAATTTTTCCAAAATTAGGCATTTTAAATAGGTCAAACTCCTTGAGTGTATTTATAATATAAATATAAAAGGAACTACAGAAAGGTAAAGACCAATTTTTAATTAGGAAGGTAGTTAGGGGGTTGTTTTCACTGATTTTTTTTCGTAGAGAAAAGCAGGTACCGACATTTTTTTGATTATAAGTCGCTTAATTTTCATACTAAAAACTTTTTGTTATTTTTGTTTGAAAGCTCTAATTGTATACTTAAAAAAAGATTATTTAAGTTTTCCTTGAAAAAAGCAAATTTTTCCCATTATTTGGCTTTGAAAATTTCAAATTATGCATTTGACGAAAAAAGCTAACTTTTAACATGCTGTATCTCGGTTTGTGTTGGTTTTAAAGATATTATAGAAAAATAATTTGGTTTGTGTTACTAAAATATACAATTTCGATATCCAAAGTTATTTTGATTAAATGCATATTTTTCGAGGTATTCTCAAAAAACCCTATAAAAAAGTCCATTTTTTCGTCGAAAAACTGTTATTTTCAAGCGAGAATAACTCGAAAAATATTAGTTTTACGAAGAAAATGTAAAAAACATTTTTTTCTTAGAATCACTTTTTCCATCGAATTCTCGGTTAAAATGTAATAAAAAAGTCCCACCCCAGAGATGGGGTGGCAACCACCACAAGGTTTTAGCGTATGATAGCGGTATGATATATAAAATGATCCTTGGACTATTCCCTACCTTCTCTGAAAAATTGCGAGCCAAAATACTTCATTTCCTCAATCGACTATTGGGGCCGACCGACCGGCTCTGTCCCGTCATACAGCTGACCGACTATAATAACTTTTATTTATATTTAATTTAGAATGTGTGTACTGATTTTCAGCCTTAGTAAATGGAAATAATTACCTTCGTAGGAAAGCAACTTTGATACCCTCTCAGTAACCCCTGTTCTACGTTTCGCTTGACCGACCGCAGTATGTTTCTCTACACACTCACAGTAATCAACTGTGAAAAATCTAGCTTTAGTAAATTCAAATAGATTTTTCAGCGCTGCCTCTTGGTCTAATAGAGGCGTTTTGAATAGTCCAGCTCAAATATTTAGTTTCGGTTTTGATATCGTTTCCAGTTAAAAAGTTGTGATCGGAAGTTTGGCAAAAATGACTCAAAATTGGTGAAATCGTATATCAATCGACAAAAAGTTACACAAAGATTTCGCTTCCGGTTCCGACTTCCGGTTTTACCGGTCACTTTGGGTGAAAACCTGGGAACTACAAAGTCAAATTGTTTGTTTAGAGTGTGAAATAATTTTTGTGTTTTATAAATGAAACAAATTTTTTTTTATAAGTTTCTCCTTGCCGTTTACGTCCATTAATATAGTTAGTGCAAAAGAAAATTATATAAATTAAGTTCTATATTTGTAATTATAATTGAATTCTCATTCGTCGCTAGATTTATCAAGCAATTGTCCCATTTACAGCCATATATATACAAATGAGCTATTTTCAGATCCTCAGTAAGTCATTAAATTCGTGTGATTGATATACTCTAGTGTTGGAAATAAGTCATTAGTAACTCCAAATAACAGTCCCAATAAGCATCGATAAAATAAGGGCATTAACGGTGCCATGCCAGTGTGCTGGGATTTAATGTCCTGTTAGGGGGTGAATTTGTTGCCCCTACTCAGACTAAATCTGTTCGCCATTTATTGGTTAAGAAAATTTATGTTGCGTTGTATGTTTCCGTAATGGCTTTGGATAAGCAGGAAACCCCGAGTTTTTTGTTAAAAAGTAATTTGTTATAAGGGCTGTTAGAGCTGCTTCACGCGTTCTAGTTTTCGCCTAAAGGGGGACAATTTTGCTAAATGTTTACAATTTACCGTTTCCTTTGTTGCCAATATTAGGAAAGAATACTAAACACATTAAAATATAAAGGTATAATGTGAAAATTTCGTGTATATTTAAGTCAACATGGTTAAACGTTTAGGTACCGTAAAATGGGGTGAATTTGACCGATTTTGTACGTTAATCCTATAAAAATCATATTTTAAATTTTGCTACATTTTTGTATATGCAAATATGTTATGGGTTTAGGCGTCTACTTTCAGTAGCTTAGATTATAATTACAAGAAAATAATCATGACTTAGAAAAAAAAATAAAAAATGCCTTTGGTCAAGTTCACCCCATCTGGGTGGAAGTTGACCGTATATGCTTTTTGCCTAGTAAACTTATTTTTCTTTTAGGTGGGATTAATTTGACCGTTTTTTAAACCATTTTTTCTTAATTTGTTATATCGGTGGATTTAACAACCCTTGGAATATTAATTTTTTTTTTTATTTAAAAATGAATTCTTAGATATTTATAAATTTGAATCGTTAAAAATAATTTTAAAAACTATACAGGGTCGCTAAAGTATATCACAATGGATATTTTTCTATGTTTTCGGTCAAATTCACCCCAGCGGTCAAAGTAACCCCATTTTACAGTACGTAGGAAGAACAAAGTAGATTTCGTGCAGGAATATCGTGCACTGATAATAATATATACGTTCTGATGCAAGTAATAGAAAAACGGAAGGCAAGGAATGTATCTACACACCTATTGTTTGTAGATTTAGAGAAGGCATACGATACGGTACCTTTGACAAAACTGTTTCAAACATTGACAAAAGTAGGTCTCAATAGAGAGTATGTGGATGCTATCGCAAATATACAAAAAGCAAGAAGTGTCGTTATAGCAGGATACTTTATATCAGAAATAATAATAATTGTATATTTGGCAACAGAAAGAAACACCCACATACTGGAAGTTGTGTGTACTGTGTCCTCTACACAAAAAGGGAGACATGATGGTACAGTCAAGTCTTGTTAATTCGAAACTCGAGGGACTCTTAAAATATTACGAATTATTGAGTGTTTGAAATATCAAGTGGTTCGAAATTGGTGAGAGAAAATAAATAAAACTTCGAATTATTAAGTGTTGATCAATTATTATTTATTAACTGCTATTCTATAACGATGACAAAAGTTTAGGGGTACATTCGTGTACATACATGTATGTATTCATAATGTGAATTAATCAATCTTTAGAAAGAACTGTATTATACTGATTTTCTGCAAAGCACATTGCTGCTGCTCAGACTGCTCAACAATTTTTTTAATAGAAAAAGTGCCTTAAATGATTTTTCATCACTTTCGTTTTGTAGACAAAAGGTTTGCAAGGTATCGACATTTTGCTTCCTTAACTTACACCTCTGCCAAAGGTTCTGATGTATCGTACTCATCTTCATCGTTACTTCTAAACTTACTTACTAAATCTTACTACACTAAACACTTGAAAAATAGGCCAGTTTCATCAGTATTAAAAATGTCTCGGGCATCATAGTTTTCAATCAAGGTCTTCAATTTACCGTGCCAATCTAAGCAAACTACATCATCAACACTTCCACTTTCCCCACAAACTTTTCGAAACACAACTCCATTTCTCTTTTCTAGAGGAATCTTAAATTCTTTTGCAACATCACTTCTCTTCTCACCTTCTTCTACTTTTTGGATTTCACTCCTACTTTTTGGATTCAGCAATCGTTAAAAATTTTGGGGCTAATGACTAACAAAATTTTAATCTGAATACCAACGAAAGAGTAACAGTAACTACAGTAACTAATAACTAAACAAACCAATTCGTGAGAAGTGTGTATCAAATAGTCAAATTAATCATATCAAAATCAAAGGCGCGTTGATACAAGTTTGAAAACTATACCACACTATACTTACTACAATCTTTCCGCCTCTTTCTCTCTGCAACTTTGAATTGTCAAGTGTTGGACGCCGATGAATTCAAAATAAGGCGTCGTTTTTTTATGTTGAGGCGATAACCTACCCCAGATGATTGAAATAATATTCGAGAATAATATTTCAATCAACTATGATAGCTATCGTCTACCCTAGACTAGCTCAATCTCCCAAGTTGTAAGTCCAACTTGTCCTAATCAAAAACATGAACAATGAAAATCCAGAATGGAGCAAACAAAACAATAATATTTAACTAATCATGTTTATTTTTTATAAAAGACATAATTAATGTATTAAAGAATAATATACAAGACCTTGCCAAAAACTAACAATTCTGGATTATACTTATGGCTTTTGGTATCTGATGGTAACTTCTTGATATCGAATGGTACTGCTGTAGACTTCATGTAGGCCTGGGCGAATGTTCGGCCCTAGGGCCCTGCAGCTGAAGGTGGTAGTCGTTGCAGCCTAGATTTCATGGTCCCATTTTTGTCAGCCTTAGTGTCATCGCCGGCGATAGGCTTTTTTGAAGCTCCCAGAAGGAGGACGGTGATCTTATCCAAAAAACTATAACAGTAAAACACATATCAAAAATCAAGAAGATAAACCAACGTGTGTCGGCTGCCATTCTAATCGTCATAGAGAGTAGCAGATGACAAGAATAAATTAAATGAAATTTAAATGAGGAGAATAGTTAAAATTTGATTACTAAACGTGCATGTATGTAAATTAAAAAGATAATATATTTAAAACTAAAATATCAGAAACCATGCTTTTGACATTGGAGGTTAGATATAAAAAATTTAGAAAAAATGTTATAAAAAGCTAGGTATGCATGGAATAGATTGAGGAATATAATGATTGTAATAATTAGAAATTTTAGTGTTCTTACCCCAAGAGAAAGATGATTTGAATAAAAATGTTTTAATTTTCAAATTACATGCCTATTTAAGAAATAATTCGTCTCTTCCAGTTTATGTCAGGGAGTAGGGATGAAGTGACACTGTCATTGAAAACGACATTTGAAATGAATAGAAGTAGCAGGTATGTTGCGTATTGAAAAACAGATATTTACAGAGTAAGATTGTACGGGGTACGTCCAGCATGTTCAATCGATTATTTAAATGAAAAGAGATATAGTAAATAGAAGATAATAAAAGAAGATAATAAAAGACGATAATAAAAGAGGGTAATAAAAGAGAATAATAAAAGAGGGTAATAAAGAGGATAATAAAAGAGGGTAATAAAGAGGATAATAAAAGAGGATAATAAAAGATGGCGCCAACGGGTTACTAACGAAGAAAACTGGTAAAACAAATAAAAGAAAATATTTATTTAAAAAATAAAATATCAAAGATGTGACGTATTTAATCACGCAATGATTTTTTTCGTTCGAATTACCAAGTGCATAAAAATGTATTGATTTATTTCGAAATATAAAGATATTTTGTAGGGAACTCGTGATAATTTGAATTATAGAGAGGTTCGAATTATCGCAGGTTTGAATTAACGCGAGTTGACTGTACGTGATAATTATAGAGGCATCACTGTACTCAATATGGCATATAAAGTGTTGTCCAACGTATTGTACAAAAGACTTCTCCCCTACGCTGAAGAAATGGTAGGAGGATATCAGAGCGGCTTCCATCCTAATAAGTCAACAACGGACCCGATATTTACAGTGAGGCAGATCTTTGAAAAAAAACCCTAGAACTCGGCGTCGACACCCACCACATATTCGTGGACTTCAAAGCCGCATACAACTTAGTTAATAGAGGTAAACTTCTACTTGCTATGGTAGAATTTAAAATACCGCTTCATCTGGTCCAACTAACTGAACTTACGCTCACAGGAGCAGAGAGCGTGGTAAATATCCAGAACGATTTCTCAAGACCCTTCCATTGCAAAAATGGACTAAAAAGACAGGCTATCGTGTCTCTTATTTAACCTGTCATTAGAAAAAATAATTCGAGAGTCCCAAATTAATAGGAATTGTACTATCTTTAACAAATCAGTACAAATTGTCGGATACGCAGATGACGTAGACATCATAGGTAGATCTAAAAAATCTCTGACTGAAGCATTTCGGTCGTTAATAGCATCTGCACAGAGAATGGGGCTAAATATACCGGGTGGTGAATTGGAAAACGGGCCATAGGAAACTCAATGTAAAATTCTAAACTGTTGAATTCCTGCTTCCCTAATTATTTTACATCAAAAGTCATAAGAAACTATTTGTAGAGGATTGAAATCTGTATTGAAAACAACTGTTAAAATTGTTCTACGAACAATAATTATTATTAAAATTTTTGTAAAAATATAATACAATTTTCAGAGTAATACGCCAAAGATAGGCCACACACAGTGCAATAATATGTATAAGGTTGCATTTGGTGACAATGAAGTTGTTATTATACAGGGTGAGTCATGAGGAACTGTACATACTCCTACCTTGTCTAGAGGCTCCTATGGGGAATAACAAATGACCATTAAAAAGTGTCTGCTCCCATTATTTAATAATATACAGGGCGAGTTTCGCATTTTGACAGAAATTTCTATTCGTCATAATTTTTGAATGGTCAGATCGATGTGTCTCTTATTTTGGTCAATCGTTACACTATTACCACCCAATCAACTGATTTAGTCAAACTAGAAAAAAATCAGGTCCGGCTTTAAAAAAATTAGTTCGTTTGGGTCTTAGAAAAAATTTCGCCCTGTATACGTTTTTTGAAAACTCTAATATAAATTTTACAAATTAGACAAATAGGCAATTAAAATGGCATATTTATTTTTTCCCCACACGATTACTTAATTTTTTATAAAAAAATCAAATTTGACTATGAATTAAAATTTTGGTAAAGTGAACCATAGATTTAAAAAAATTAACTTTTATTACAAAAATTACTTATTTTTTTTAAACAAATATTTGATTTATGTTACCACCCAATCAACTGATTTATTCAAACGAGAAAAAAATCAGGTCCGGCTTTAAAAAATTAGTTCGTTTTTGTCTTAGAAAAATTTCACCCTGTATACGCTTTTTGAAAACTCTAATATGAATTTTACAAATAAGACAAATAGGCAAATAAAATGGCATATTTATTTTTTCCCACACGATTACTTAATTTTTTATAAAAAAATCAAATTTGACTATGAATAATTATTAAAAGTTTGGTAAAGTGAACCATACATTTAAAAAAATTAACTTTTTTTACAAAAATTAATTTTTTTTTTGAACAAATATTTAATTTATGTTACCACCCCATCAACTGATTTATTCAAACTAGAAAAAATCAGGCCCGGATTTAAAAAATTAGTTCGTTTTGGTCTTAGAAAAAATTTCACCCTGTATACGCTTTTTGAAAACTCTAATATGAATTTTATAAATTGGACAAATAGGCAATTAAAATGGCATATTTATTTTTTCCCCACACGATTACTTAATTTTTTATTAAAAAATCAAATTTGTCAAAATGGGAATTTTAACCTAAAAATGAAAAAAAAAAAAATGAAATCACGGTAACTCGCTACAACTCTGTTCCATTTTAATATTTTTTTTTTCTAAAATTGTTACAGCACAATTCTCTTACCATTGTGAAGACTATAAAAATTGTTGTAGACTTTCAGTCTTCGTCTCGTAAAAGTTATGAATTTTAAAAAATAAAAGGTGTAGATTCGTGAATTGCAAAGTTAAATCGCAAAAATTAAGTGAAAAAATTTAAAATTTGTCTATTTGATCACGTCTAGGCTAAACTATAGAGTCCAAAGAGAAGTGTATGGGGAGTTCTAGATCTAGACGTGTTATAGAAAAAAAAAATGGTGAAACTTTTAATTTAAAGAAAAACGTTGTTTAATTTTTTTTATTTTTATGGTAAAATTGCGATTTTGACAAATTTGATTTTTTAATAAAAAATTAAGTAATCGTATGGGGAAAAAATAAATATGCCATTTTAACTGCCTATTTGTCTAATTTGTAAAATTCATATTAGAGTTTTCAAAAAGCGTATACAGGGTGAAATTTTTTCTAAGACCCAAACGAACTAATTTTTTAAAGCCGGACCTGATTTTTTTCTCGTTTGAATAAATCAGTTGATTGGGTGGTAACATAAATTAAATATTTGTTTAAAAAAAAATTAATTTTTGTAATAAAAGTTAATTTTATTAAATCTATGGTTCACTTTACCAAACTTTTAATTCGTAGTCAAATTTGATTTTTTTATAAAAAATTAAGTAATCGTGTGGGAAAAAAATAAATATGCCATTTTAATGCCCTATTTGTCTTATTTGTAAAATTCATATTAGAGTTTTCAAAAAGCGTTTACAGGGTGAAGTTTTTTCTAAGACCAAAACGAACTAATTTTTTAAAGCCGGACCTGATTTTTTCTAGTTTGACTAAATCAGTAGATTAGGTGGTAATAGTGTAACGATTGACCAAAATAATAGACACATCGATCTGACCGTTCAAAAATTATGACGAATACAAATTTCCGTCAAAATGTGAAACTCGCCCTGTATATTATTAAACAATGGGAGCAGATACTTTTTAATGGTCATTTGTTATTCCCCATAGGGGGCTCTATACGAGGTAGGAGTATGTACAGTTCCTCATGACTCACCCTGTATTAACAATTTGAACTGTCAATTTTTTATTTCTTTTATCATTTATTGTTTAAAACACAATAAAGTTGATAAGATACCCTCAGTTAAGGAGAATCTATTAATAATAAAGATATTTTCTTCAGTCAATAGTGTGCGCACTGTCAGTTAAATAGTAACGTGTGGCCTAACATGCCCACACATACCTACTGCGGTAAATACATTATATTTTTCAAAATTTTGGAATGTGTTTAAATCGTAGAACAATTGTAACTTTTGTTTTTAATACATATTTCAATCCTCTACAAATGAGCTCTCATGATTTTTGATGTAAAATAATTAGGGAAGCAGGAATTCAACAGTTTAGAATTTTACATTGAGTTTCCTATGGCCCGTTTTACGATTCACCACCCTGTATATGTTCAAAAGACCAAATATATGTGTTGCACTGGGTTAAGCAACCCGACACCTACAAGAATAATAATTGACGACCTAGAACTGGAAGGTGCCGACACCTTCATGTACTTAGGCTCGCTGCTAGCTAATGATAACAATGTCAGTGAAGAAATTAAAAGAAGAATAGTGCTCGCCAATAAGTGCTACTATGGCTTAAGAAAACAGATGGCCTCAAAAATAACTAGAAAAATTAAATTGACGGTCTACGAAACACTAATACGACCAGTGCTGACATATGGCTCAGAAACTTGGTCACTTACTCAGAATGACCAAGAACTGCTCAAACGTTTTGAGCGAAAAATTTTAAGACGAATATATGGTGGCATAAAAGAACAAGGTTTGTGGCGCAGGCGTTACAACTTTAAGTTGTATAGAAATTTTTGAGAACCTGACGTTGTACAATTCATTAAGGTAGCACGCCTTAGATGGATAGGTCATGTAATCAGGCGAGAGGAAGATGCCATAGTCAGAAAAGTTTTTGACCGAAGAGGGCCGATAGGACAACGAGCAAGAGGAAGACCGAGACTTAGGTACCAAGACAACATAGAAACTGATTTAAAATCTATTGGAATTAGAGCATGGAGAAGAGTTGCCAGAGACAGGAGCGAATGGAGGATTGTTCTGAAGAAGGCTTTGGCTCATAAAGAGCTGTAACGCCACTGATGATGATATGATTCCGTAATGGCTTTGGATAAGCAGGAAACTCCGAGTTTTTTGTTAAAAAGTAATTTGTTATAAGGGTTGTTATAGCTGCTTCACGCGTTCTAGTTTTGGCCTAAATGGGGACACTTTTACTAAATGTTTACAATTTACCGTTTCATTTGTTGCCAATATTGTGAAACAATACTAAGCACTAAAACGTAAAGGTATAATGTGAAAATTTCGTGTATATTTAGGTCAATATTATTTAAATTTTTAGGTATGTAGGAAGAACAAAGTGGATTTCGTTCAGGAAGGTCTTGCACTGATAATTATATTCGTTCTGCAGCAAGTAATAGAAAAACGGAAGGCAAGGAATGTATCTCCACACCTATTGTTTGTAGATTTAGAGAAGGCATACGATACGGTACCTTTGACAAAACTGTTTCAAAAATTGACAAAAGTAGGTCTCAATAGAGAGTATGTGGATTCTATCGCAAATATATACAAAATGCAAGAAGTGTCGTTAAAGCAGGATACTCTATATCTGAATCATTTTCAATAACAAAGGTCTTAAACAAGAATGCTGTCTCTCTCCGACTTTATTTAAAATATATGTTCAATCATCGCTGCAGCAGTGGAGGAAACAAGTATCCGTAATGGGAATAGACATAGGTGGTGGTAAATGTCTAACAACTTTGTTTTTCGCAGATGATCAGGTAGACCAAGACTTGATTACATGTTTAGAAAACTAAAGAAAGATAATGAAAAATGGAGCTTCAGTATGAATATGTCAAAGGTAGAGGAGTATCCTAAAATAGGGTATGATGAAGAAGATCCGGAGTTAGAAATTAGAACCACCAAAATAACGGTAAAAAATATAAATATCTCGGATCTGTAATATCTAAAGAACACACTACCAAAAGAGACATCAAAAACAACGCAGCAGGGCAAAAAAGCGGGAAACATTTTAAGCTCTCTACTATGGTCTAAAGATATAACACAAAAAACGAAATAGACAATCCATCATACCTTGGTAGAGCCTATTATGACTTATGGAGTAGGGATGGGAAAAACCTACCGGTTATAACCGAAAACCGGTTTTTACTCTGCAATAATCGATATTTCCGGTTGTTTTATCCCGGTTATAGCCGGTTTTTCGTTTTAGAGTAATAACCGGTGAAAATCTGGATAAGTTACTTCCTCTGGAAAAAATAATGAATTCAGAGAAAAAAATGGGAAAGTTTTTCGCCCCCGAGCGCGATGACGAAATTTTAAGCTGACCGAAACCGAAACCGATTTGACAACAATGATGACTGATTTCTATTTTCGGTCCCGATTGGGCACGATCCCAATTATTGGGATCGAAATTGGGTACAATTGATTATCTTGGTATCAATATATATATATATATATATATATATATATATATATATATATATATATATATATATATATATATATATATATATATATATATATATATATATATATATATATATATATATATATATATATATATATATGGCTCACAAATGATAGGAAGCCCGCTACAACCTGCCCATGAATGGAAGCCCGCGGTTTACGGGGTAAGGGGATTGTAGCACTGTCTTATTCCTACAGTCTTACGAAGCCCACTCGTATAAACGCGTTCACAGTGTATATGGATTACGCATTATACGAAGCCCGACGATGTTGCCATGTTTTAATTTACGTTTAAATAATACGACTGTTCTACGAGATCCTTATATGTGTATATAAGTCGTCATATTGCCTGTTATAAGAAGCCCAATTCTATTCAGCAATCTATACGAAGCATTTTAGAAGAGTCAAGATAGAACGAAAAGATGCATTGTTTCGGAGCAATTCAAACAAGATTATCTTTTTCTAAAACTTTTTTTGTTAGTTTATATACATGTTAAAGTAAAAAAGTTCTACTCACAGATTTTGCCGCTAATTGATTATTATTTGTTTAAACAATAACAATAATTGTTTTGTACAGTGTGTCCAATTAACACGTTGTCGGACACTGCGTCAAATGTATAAGCAAGTGTTGTGACACTATATGTATTTTGCAAAGTAGAATAGGGAAAAATTCAACGTATATAGACGTTGTGTCACATTACATCAATGGAAATAAGACGACTATAGACGTTCTGTTCGTCAACGTGAAAAGTTGTGCATGGTCTAAATTAAAAATAGAACCATCAGTTCATTTTTTTTAAGCCGTATACGAGATATTATGTCAAAAAATATGAATTTTACTCAAGAGTAAAGTAGCTTTATTATTCAAAATATTAAAAATTGTTGTAATGAAAAGTTGTTTGGAATTAAGAACTATATTCTAATGTTCCACTTCATCTTTCTAATTAAAAAAAAGTTGAATTTTTTTAATTATGGATATACAACATTATTTTCAGTTATTTCAATTATGATAACTATTTTATTATAGACCAGTAAGGATTTGTGAAAAAACGTCTATTTTTGGATGTGAAAGGTGGCATTCGAATTTTTGCAGATAAAGTAAGGTGATAACTTCGTTAATAATAATTTACTTATGCTCCTTCTCAAATATGGCCGGAACATTAATAAAAAAAATAAAATATTTAAAAATTCGAAAAACGTCGATTTTTTTCTGTTTCTTTGCTTATAACTTTAAAACGATTCGTTTTGGAACAAAGTCGTTGAGAAATAAAATAAAGATAATTGAATTTTGTATGATATCCGACTGGTCAAAAATGTCTTAACTTATTACCTTTTCTGCAATATAGCAATAAATACAAAATAAGGGGGCAAAATATGCCTGTTGTTATTCAATGTTTTTAACCACTTCGGTGGTACGTAGAACCTTAGTAATTCGCTTAGGAAATTCTTTGTAACATACTTAAACTGTGTACCAAATTTCATTAAAATCGACCTAATAGATTTTGCATAATAAATTTGCAATTTAAATGTTTTTAAAAAAGTTCAAATTTTTTAAAATCTTTCTGAACAAAAAGTAGACCATTTAGAAGTTATCTAATTTTTTTACATATAAAGAGGTGCTTTACCTATCTAATACACTTTACAGAATTAAAATCGGATTATTTAAGGGGCCTCAGCAATGTTTTAAACTTATAAATAATTTTTTGGCTTTTAAACAAATAGCTTTGTTTAATAATAAAAAATTAATTTTTAGCAATGTAAATAATTAAAACCGGTATAATTTGATTTATACTTTCAAATTCTGTCAGCAGAATTGCTATTTTATTTTTTAATCAAAATTATTCGCGTTCAAAAATTGCACTTTTTCGATTTTTTGAAAGTTCCACTGCGTTTATCTCGAAAACTATGCATCCTACGAAAAAATTTGTAAGAACATTTTTTGCTTAGACTTACCCAAGAAATATAAAAAAGTGTTTTATTTTGCGAAAAATCGAGGTTATGTAATTCCTCAAGTTGTTTGTTTATAACAATTTTATTGATATCCGGATCAACTGTTACCCAAAAAAATCGTGTTCCACGGGTCAAAAAATACATAAAAATCTTGGGTAAGTGCATCTAAATAAAGGAGCCCGCAGCACCCCCTCCTGGCCACAGGACTAATTTGTTTATAAGCCAAAAAATTGTTTATAACTTTAAAACATTGCTGAGGCTGCTTAAACAATCCGATTTTAATTCTGTAAAGTGCATTAGATAGGTGGAGTGCTTCTTTATATGTAAAAAAATTGACAAATCTTTGTATACACTAGTTTTTGTTGTGCAAGATTTTAAAAAAGTTTAATTTTTTAAAAAAAGTTTAGATTGCAAAATTATTATTCAAAATCTAGTAAGTCAATTTTAATGAAATTTGGTGTACGGTTTTAGCACATTACAAAAATTTTCTAAGCGAATTAGGAAGGTTCCAAGTGTAACCTAAGTGATGGAAAATAATTGAATAATAACAGGCTTGTTTTGCCCCCTTATTTTATATTTATTGCTATTTTGCAGCAAGGGTGATTAATTAAGAGACTTTTAACCAATCGCATCTGATAGAAAATTTAATTACCTTTGTTTTATTCCTATACGACTTTGTTCCAGAATGAATCGTTTTAAAGTTATAAGCAAAAAAATTAGAAAAAAAAAACGAAATTTTTTGAAATTTTTAAATATTTTATTTTTTTTTATTAATGTTCCGGGCATATTTGAGACGGAGCATTAATCAATTATTAATAACGAAGTTATCACCTAACTTTATCCGCAAAAATCTGAATGCCACCTCTCACATCCATCTAAAAACAGATCCTTACTGGTCTATTATTAATTATACGAAAAAAAAGTTATCCTTTGTAAAAAGTTCTGCATGGCCAAAGACCTTAAATACAACCATCTTATATCAATTTTGATTAATTTTATACGAGGTATGTCAAAAAAGATAAATTTCGATCAAGAATAAAGTACCTTTATAGTTCAGAATATTTCAATGAGAAGGATGGAATATTGGAAGATGGTTTTTAGTGTTGTTCTGAAGCTATTTTCTTGTGGCATTTTTATAATTATTTTGATTCGGAAATAAGCCACAATTAAATTGAAAAAATAATTTTATTAACGTTTCGACGCCCAAATCGGATGTCATTGTCAAAATACAAAATATTACCGAGTAAATATTAGTAATATTTTATATTTTGACAACGACATCCGATTTGGGCGTCCAAACGCGAATAAAATTATTTTTTCAATTTAATTGTGGCTTATTTCCCAACCAAAGATAGATTCCCAACCTAGCGACCCGGCATTGGTCGCTAGGTAGATTGTTACGCGAGTGGTCGCGCGTGAGATTTTCTCTCACATATCCAAATTTTACCTTTTTTTACAAAATAAAGTTTTTAAAACAGTTTTTAAACTTTTTTTCTTAACTAATAATAAGAAAAAAAATGTAACATAATATAGATAATAATATAATAAAATAAAAAGAAATAATCGGAATTAAACCAATATTAATCAATCTCCGTATCTTGATAATTTACGGCACAGCACACAAATATAACAAGAATGCTCTGGAAAAATTGATTGATGACAATTACAATTTTTTTTACATTATTTTAGGTTTTAAGTGCCAAAATAAAATTAATTTTTATGTACAGTTCGTAACGCGGGTGGTCGCTTGATGAGAGAATGTCTCACTTGAAGCGCGCTGACTCAACAATTGGGTGATATTAGGTCAACTGAGTCACTATCTAAGCGGACGATTCTATTAGATTGTCGAGGGAGGATAGTTAGGAGACTAGAAGGAACTACAGATCTTATAATTTCCCAGAAAAAAAATTCTGTGCAATTTTCTGAAACCGTGAGAGAAAATCTCATATAGCGACCACTGGCGGGTTAATTATGGTTTTTAGTTCTAAACAACTTTATATAAGCACAATTTTCAATATTGTGAAAAATAAGGGTATATTATTTAAGTACTCTTGGGAAAATTCATATTTTTTTTATATACCTCGTATAAAATTGACAAAATTTGATATTAGACGGTTGTATTTTAGGTTTTAGACCCTGTAGAACATTTTATAAAGAATAACTGTTTTTTGTAAAATGAATAATAAAAGAGTTTTCCACCTACCTCTACCGAAAGTATACTTTTCCGGACCTGATTGTAGGGAGCAAAGTTGTACTTTTCCTCCCTAGGGAAGAAAAGTAAAAGTGACATTGTGGTATTTCATTCATAAAAATATAACTTATTGACGCCCTGTACAATATCTATTTTCTATTACGTAAGTTTGTATACATTTTAACGTTTATTTATAAAACACTCTGTATTTCACAGAATGGTAAAAAACTGTAAATTGTTATTTTGATTTAACAATGTTTACATTTTTATTTTGACTTATATTTGACAGTTGACAGTTATATTGTACGTACTTATTAGTTTTAGTTCTAATAAATTTTGTTGGTTAGTTACACAAATAAATTAAGTAAAAATGAAAAAATGACTTGTTATTTGAGGAAGGTGGAAAAACAATATGTATAACATGGGAGTAAAGTGCCTTTTCCCCCTTGAATGATTACTGCCCTCCGCTACGCGTCGGGCAGTAAACTTCATTCTCGGGAGGAAAAGAAGCACTTTCCTCCCTTGTTATACAAATATCTATATGTATCATAATTGAAATAAAAAACTAAAAATAATGTTGATTAGAAAAATTTTCAAAATTTTTTTTTTCCATTAGAAGGATGAAATTGCATATGCAAATAATTTTAAAAATATCGTTGAATTTTGTTTCTATTTTGTTTTTGATTATGCTGAATCCGAATATGGAATTAAAATTTGAAAATGCTTATAAATAAGCTCTTCTACACTATGTCTGCGTAGCAAGGAACCATATTTGAAACATTTTTATTACAAATTTTACGAAAAAAAGTTTATTCTTCATAAATTGCTCTGCATAGTCTAAAATCTAAAACCCAATCATCAGATATCAAGTTTTATCAATTTTATACGAGGTATGTCAAAAATACGAATTTTGTTAAAGAGTAAAGTACCTTTATATTCCAGAATATCAAAATATGGGTATTATAAAACGTTGTTGGGAATTAAAAACTATGTTTTATTATAATTACATCATTATAATTGAAACAAAAATTCAATGTTTTCTCAAATTACGGATACCCATCATCATTATTTTATTTCAATTATTTCAACTATTTTATTATTAATTTTACGAAAAAAAGTTATTCTTCATAAAATATTCTATTCTGGTCTAAAGTCCAAAAAACAACCATCAGATATCAAACAAATATGACTTTTGCTTAACAGTTCAGTATGGTTTGTTCAACAGTAAATGGTTGAGTTCAATTAGTGCGGTCGTAAATATTATTAAATTTATCTGACCTGGCCCATTGTTAAGACCCACCCGGAGCGATAAGCAACCGAGGTAGACAGAGTTGGTCTTTTGACAATTAACACTGACTAGACGGTAATCCCATAATAAAGCAAAGAAATTGTACCAGAAAACATATTTAAATTTTACCTGAAACCGGACCTTTTATACTATTATCGGTTATTCCAGGATGTTTATAGTGGTAACTAATTGAACTCGACCATTTACTGTTAAACATACCATACCTTTATAGTTCACAATATCTCATTTAGAAGAATGTAATTAAACAGTGAAACATATTTTGTAATTCCAACCAACTTTTTTTAATAACAATTTTCGATATTGTGAAATCTAAAGGTACTTTACTCTTGAGTGAAATTCATATTTTTTTACATACCTCGTATGTCAAAATGTAAAATCGTATGTAAAACCTCGTATGTAAAATTAATAAAATTTGATATTTGATGGTTGCATCTGAGATCATATACGATGCAGAGTATTTTATAAAGAATAACTTTTTTCGTAAAACTGGTAATAAAAAAGTTATTAATAGGTTCGAAGTTACGCAGACATAATGTTTAAGAGCTAAAAATACTTTTTTGTTGAAAATTTATTATTGTTCAAGCTTATTATTAAATATATTTTAGGTAAGTTTTAGAGAAAACATTTTTGATCACTTTTTATAAACAATTTTTTAGTTGGTAATTTTCGGTTTTTGTATTAGGTACATTTTTGTTATCTTTCTTAATTTTTGTCAAAAAGGAATAGTTTCATTCATAGTTTCATAGTTTCATTTCTAAAATAAAATTATTGAGTAAATTTTAAAAATACATCAAATTCTTTAAAAAATCACCTATAAAATTGTAAAAAATCTTTTCAAACTTGAGTAATACCGTTTTAAAGTGCTGGTAATTCTGTAAACTACGTTTTTCCTTAAAACTTACGTAAAAGTTTTCAAAAATTGCATTTTTGCGTCATATCATTTGAATTAAATTTTTGGCATTTTTTTGAATGAAACATCGTTTAGTAAGATGTTTGAAAGGTAAGTTGTGCAAATTTGAGAGCTTTATAAGAAAAATTTTATTAGTTACACATTTTTAAATAATGTTTAAACAAAATTCAGCCCACACCGTACTTATGCCCATACATTTTATTTATTTTTATTATAACCATAAGATAGCTTAATTGTTCTTCTTTCCAATTAAGCTATTCTTTCTTGTTCCTTCTCTTAATTTCCTTCTTTCTTGTCCAATTTGTAAAATTTTATTTGATCCATTAATTAGAGAAATACACTGAAATAACTCAGCCGTGCACTTCGCTAGTTTACAGTGCGCCAATGTTTGTGAGAAGGGTGACTTTAGCGTTATAAATAAAAAATTATAGAAGCTACAGATTTAATTTTATAAAAATTTTAATCTTATATTTAGGTTTTTTTAAATAGTCTGAATTTTTCAAGTCAAGTCAGTTTTTTTCTAAAATTTATATTTTCGGGGTTATTTAAAGAAACATCTAATTTCGCAGTTCATTTGTTTAATAAAAAATTAAGTGCCCACTTCTAGAGTAGAACTTTTTAATATGTTGTTTATTAAACATTTCTTAGGGCCATCGGTACATAATTCGCAAATATTTTAAGGCTATCCCCACTCTTTCTGTCTTTACACCGCAAATTACGTGTAGTAAAATTGTCACTGGTATGGATATGTAAACTTTACTTGACAACTTCATCATTAACTGTAAAGATGGCTTTTGAATGTTCTTGGATAACTTTTACTAGTATAATTAATTGCCTTAATTGTTAATTCAGTTAATTAATATGATTATTTCATATTTCCGACCAATAGAAAGCTACAGAAATACAAATTAAATTGATCATTTTTGATAATATCCCATCGTCAAGTATATTACGTCAGTTGCCCTTCGTTGCTGTGAAAAAATACATTCAGTGACATTAATGACAATTACTGTTTTAAAACTTATAAAAGTGATGACTTTCAATCGTCAAATATTTATAACAACTGTGTGTTTAATTGTACTAATTTGTACTTACATAAATAAATTACAATAAAATTTTGGTTTTAAACAGTTTTATTCATGAAATAATCGCAGCAAATTGCAGCTCGATCTCTGAAATTATTATCGAATTGTTTCCCTCGTGCCACTTGACGTAATTTCACTCCCCTTCGGTCGTGAAATTAATACTGTCAAAGTGTCACTCGGGAAAAATTCGATAATTTCAGAGCTCTTGTGCAATTACTACTGATAATTTTTTCACTACCTATGTATTCAGTAATAATTTATCTACTGTACAACAAAAGCTAATAATC
Source organism: Diabrotica virgifera virgifera (assembly GCF_917563875.1). NCBI lineage: Eukaryota > Metazoa > Arthropoda > Insecta > Coleoptera > Chrysomelidae > Diabrotica > Diabrotica virgifera. Next base: position 62,041,972 of record NC_065448.1, on the reverse strand, counting down.
AATCGAGAAAAGAGGAAAAGTGATAAAGTGATTTTTTAGTAATATATTGTTACTATAAAAGGCTTACAATTTTGAACATCTGTAACAACACAATACTTGGATCACTGAATATATCCTGGTGTATTCTCTGCTTTGGATCTTCCATAAATAATAAACAATAAATAACTTTTTATTAAGTTCACGTCTTAAATCAAGTATTTATTAAACACATTATCAATATTATTTAATCAACAACTGAAAATATTCCCGATGCCAGGTCAAATATTTAAAATTGTCACTGTCTGACTGACAATATGCTGGCAATATTCTATTTACTACTGACAAAGATTTGGAAAATATTACCACGGACATTGTGTTCATTTTTTTTTTTCAAATCCTGAAAAAAAAACAATAAATATTTTTGAAAAATTTAAACGCAAAATGAAAGACTAAATTATTACCGAGGGCCGAAAGTCTCTTACAATAAATAAAAAGTTTATTTTGAATGAGATATTTTGAAATTAAAAGTCACACTAAATTTTCTTTTAGTTTTTAGCCCTGTAACTTATTAAAATAAACATTATAGAAGTTCTCAGGGACTTTCGGCCCTCGCTAATAACGTAATCTCTTATTCTGAGTTTAAAATTTTCAAAAATAATTATTAGTTTTCTCAGAATTCGAAAAAAAAAATGAATTCCATTTGAGTAGCATTTCAGCAGAAACTACGTGCCCATTCCCTTAATGAAATTAAAAAACATCTATATTGTTTGATTTTTTCCGAAGGGAAAATCTATATGCATTATTGTATTAAATATTTTGTATTTGTATTAAATGAGGCGCTCAGAGCAACAGTGGCACAGTCCACAAATTGAGCATTTTTAGATTAATACATCAATAAAAGCAGAAAAATTGGATATATGGTTCAACAGTGGTGTACACAATCTAGCTCTATATTTGGCAATATGGCACTACATAATGTATTGTTGCCTTGACAAATACTAAAAATACGAATGAAACAGTGGCCTAACCCTCAATTGTGTGGCTCAGACCCATCAAACAAGTGTTCATCGTATCAGAATCAGAATAATACGCATAATTCATAAGAATGACTATTTTTAATTTTATAAAGTAATATTTAATAATAATAACTTTAACTCCGTCCTTGACTGAGTGGTAAGAGCGCCTACCTTTGGATCGAAAAATCCGAATGGTTGTGAGTTCGAATCTCACCAGGGTCAGAAATGTTTCATTTATTATAAATTAATAAATGAAAATAGTTTCTGTCCTTGTGGGATCGGTATTCACCGGAGGAACCGCAGACGTTCGGATACAGTTAGCGTCTCTTTGCAAAGACAATGACGTCAACTTTGCAAAGTAACAAGACACTTACTCAACACACACACACACACTACACATTACACTAGGTACCTAACTGTTAAAAATTACCGTACCTACCATGCCAATGGCCATTAGTTGTCGAGGCATTAACCTTTTTTAAATAAAAAAAAAACAATAATTTAATTTGTCATATTAATTTCCTATTTGGTAGCAAATTATGTGGCTTATTACAAACTAAAATAGTAAATTAGTAATATAAAGTATTAATTTGTATTAATTGTATCAATTAAAATAAATAATTCTTTTGCGATTCAATTTTTAAATCTTTTTTCTGTCGGTATCTTACTGTGTACAGGTAATGCTAAGAATTACCATAATCTGTTCTCGGGAGTCTTAGTACACAAGATTAATGACGATGAACGACCCAAAAATACAAAAAATGTGCATTTCCAGGTAATAATAAAAATGTTTACAAGCTAATAGTACTTTGAGGAATATGCAAAAACGTTGCCAAACTTCAGGGCTTCTTATAATCGGTAGCTCAATGTGGGCTTCCTAACGCTGCTGAACTTCTACAGAGTATATACTTCTTTTCGCAGCGCAAACTGGTGGTAGATACCATGAACTACGAGTGTATGTTTTGATAATAATTCCAGGCATAAGCAGCCCGGGCTTCGTATTGTTAATCATGATTTCAGAGCTACCTATGGTACATTTCTAAAATTTGTCCGAATATATATGAAGCCCAAGCGTATTCACATGTTCTGAGCTTGGTTAAAATATCGAGAGATGGTGTAAAGTACGTTTTTTGGGGAAATAACATTAAAGAATTACGAAGCCCGAATCCGGGCTTCGTAAGGAGGTGTCGGGCTTCGTATGACCGGTGCGATATAGCGTTTTTGGCTTCCTAAAGTCGGAATCCATATATATATATATATATATATATATATATATATATATATATATATATATATATATATATATATATATATATATATATATATGTAAAATATTATACGGGAAATAAATATTCTACCTTCGTCTGTGCTGCCATCTTGGGAACGTTTTCGCTGTCTACAGCTCATCAGCCAAGCTCTCAGAACAGACGAAGATGTAGAATATTTCCTCCGTATACCCGAGGCCGTAAGACAGCCATGCAGTCCTTATGGGACTAGCGCAATCTGAGTTAGTTTGAAGCAACGGTAGGTTGCTTCTAACTAACTCACATATATATATATATATATACATCCCGCTATTAAATTGGCATCTTTTCACGTTGCAGTCATTTGGCATCACCTAGAAATGCTATCATTTTCTAGGTATAATCCGTGAATGTTCGCTTAGTACACTTCTTTAAGCTTGGCACCGTTGTCGGATTTTCAGTAATCCGATTTATTTATATATTTTATTCCTTACACTATAACGACAATTTGACCCCCGTAGGTCAAAAACATTGCTTAAACATCACTTTGGCAACAACAGGATGTTGCCAAGATATACATTTTTACGGAAAAGACAGTACCTAGTTAGATACATAATATCGATCGCTTCACGTTACAAGTCTTCCACTCGCACTCAGGTAAAAACCAGTTGTAGGCTCTTTTGTCTGAACGGGTCCCTGAATGAGTTTAATAATTCACTTTTATTGTGTATTTTGTTTCGTTTAGTTGAAATATCAGATTTTGTTTGTAACGAATTTCATAATAGATATTTAAATTATTTTTTTGTTAACAAAAACAAATTTTAAAGTTTGACATTTGAAAAATTAATTTTATATTGCCATTTTCATGACATGGTCAATGGTTAATTGCATTTATAATAATTTAATGGGTCATTGCGAAACAATATACAGTGCGTCCATAAAGTAACGCATAAATTCATTATTTCACAAACCGGACACTTTCAGGAAAAATACCGAAACAGGTCGATTTTTATTTTTAAATTACAATTTATTGGCATACATATCATACTAGTGACGTCATCCATCTGGGCGTGATGACGTAATCGTTGATTTTTTTAAATAAGAATAAAGGGCATGTAATAGCTCATTTGAAAGGGTATGTAATTCTCTATTCAATAATATAATTGTTAATATAATTATTTATACAGGGTGTCCAAAAAATGTTATTTAAATTAAATTAATTGGTATAAAAAGATGAATGTATGTAATTTGTTTAATTCTAAATATATTTTATTGGTGCCAGCAAACATAAAAATGTTTTATTTAAAACCTAAATATTGATTTTCGCTTAAGCGTAATCTTAAACTTCCAAGAGGCAGGTGGATGGCAGCTCTAACATTTAATTTTCTGACAAAAGTAAAACGAATTTTGAATTAAATAAGTTACATACATTTTTCTTTTTGTCTCAATTAATTTAATTAAAGAATTCTTTTTGGACACCCTGTATATATAATTATGTTATTGTTTGTATTAGTAAATAGAGAATTAAATACCCTTTCAAATGAGCTATCACATGACCCCTATTCTCATTTAAAAAATTCATCGATTACGTTATCAAGCCCAGATGGATGACATCACTAGTATGATATGTAATATGCCAAAAAATTGTAATTTAAAAATAAAAATCGACCTGTTTCGAAAATTTTCCTTAAAGTCGCCGGTTTACGAAATAATGAAATTATGCGTTACTTTATGGAAGCACTGTATGTTACAATGTGTAAATTTTTCAGGAAACGTAAAAATCTTTCCATTAGTAGTTAGAGATTCTGATAGTAATACTATATTTTATATAAGTATTATGGGTTATAAATGCATCTATTAGGTCTGGATCCCGCGTATGAAAAAAAAGTTGATTAATAGCAAGCTGAAAATTTGTTAATAGCTTAAGGGTGTTTAGTCGGATAAACTTTTATATATGGGAACACTGGAACAGGGGCAGTTTTAATTGTGAAACAGGTTGAAAATTTGGAACGGTCACACCACGAAAACGGCACACTTATTTTGTCCGACATAACAGACTTAAACTCTCCGAATAGAGATTAAACTCTCATGCAAAAATTAGACTGCTATTTATCACCTGTCATAATTCCTGTCATTTGACATATTCTACATGCTCTACTCATTAAAAGGCCCATTTGGTGATAAATAGCAGTCTAATTTTTGCATGAGAGTTTAATCTCTGTTCGAAGAGTTGAAGTCTGTTCTGTCGGACAAAATACATGTGCCGTTTTCGTGGTGTGACCGTTTCAAATTTTTAACCTGTTCCAAAATTAAAACTGCCCCTGTTCCAGTGTTCCCATATATCAAAGTTTATCCGACTAGACACCCTTAAGCTATTAACAAATTTTCAGCTTGCTATTAATCAACTTTTTTTTCATACGCGGGATCCAGACCTATATCTGAAAGACCAAAAAAGTTTAAATGTTGCTTATTTTTTTGATATTATGTTTTAAAGTTTGTGGACTTATGTTGTTTTCGAAATGAAACCATAATTGGTAAAGTTTTTTCTTTATTCTCAACAAGAAACAGTCATAATACGGACAACGCACACATCTTATGGAAAATATAATGTCACTCAAATTCAATAAAATTTATACGAATAGATCCGTTTTAATTTACCGATCAAATCTTATCATTGCGCCAACTCTTAATTATGATTAATTACGGCGCAAATTGCAATTAAAGTTTATCGAAATCACATTTTTGGAGTCCATAAAGTGTTAAAAGTGTTAAAGTTACAATCATTATTGCTCCGAGTGCTATTCATAAGAGCTTAAATCCCGCTGGGCCTAAGCGGATTAGTGAAACTAATCCGCTGATTTATGGAGTACCGAAAATCTGGGTAGTTTAAAATATTTTTTCTTTCTCTAACTTATGTACCTACCCATTTGATTTCAGATTTATTTGTATCAATTTCTGCTCTTATTTTTGAAAATAGAGAGTTGGCGCAATGATAAGATTTGATCGGTAAATTAAAACGGATCTATTCGTATAAATTTTATTGAATTTGAGTGACATTATATTTTCCATAAGATGTGTGCGTTGTTTTCGAAATGAAACCATAATTGGTGAAGTTTTTTCTTTATTCTCAACAAGAAACAGTCATAATACGTAGAAATTTATACTAAATTTAAAATCCAGATTCAGTAGAAATAAACAAACCAAGACACGTTAAATGCTACTAGGAGCACTCCCGAATCATAATTATTTACAATGTATTGTTATATTTCTATTTGATATGAAAATTAAATTTTGATGGTTGTAAACAGGATTCAATTTAATATAAAATATTTTCAATTTTCTCAACCACGGGCATATAAATTTAGAACACCCTGTATACAACAAATTGTTATATTTAATTTTAAGAAGTGATTAGACGGAACTCGGGACAGTGCGCTTAAAATAAACAAAGTGAATGACGCGTACCATTATCGTTCTTCTCGGAAGGTCGATCATTAGCCTATGCTAAATAAAACTCAGTGAAATAGATGATAGTTCATTATCGTTTTTCGCGGAAGGTTTCGATCATTAGCCTATGCTAAATAAGACTCATTTGAAAGAGAGAATAGGTCATTAAAATTTGTAAATAGTAGAAAGTGATTTTAGAATGGGAATTAAATATTTTCTTTTGAAATCCATTAAGCATATTTAGAAAGATTAAAAATTGGTTTTTGAGGAATACTGAGAATGAGAGTTGGTGGTGGAAGGTTGATTTGTGAATCTGGAAGGGATATTGAGAAAGTAGGTGAATGAATGACAAAGTGGGATCAGAATGTTTTGAGCTGTCGAGAAGTGAAGTCGAGTAGTAGACGGTAGTGTTCGAGGAGTGAGAAAGCCGGTAGTTCCGTGAGTGTGGAGTATCTATCGTGGAACGAGAAGTAGGCCAGGTCGAGAGTAAAAGAACCTCCTTGAGCCCACAGTGTCCCGGTAGCTGATAGCAGTTTCGAAAAAGGTAGAACACAGCATCACGACAAAAGCAGGAACGAGAGCTATTCGAGCTAGTTTTTCAAAGGAGAACATCACTGGAAGCCAGGACGAGGTTTGATCGCAGCCAAGGATAGCAGGAAAGGGTTTTGTGTGAGGACATTTTCAGTTCACCAGGAAAAGGTCAGTCTCATTTGTTTGGACATGAATGTATGGGTTTTTCGTATTAAATTCCACATAAAAAATTGAATAACATAATCAATAATATCAGAAAAGCTTCATCAAACTTAAATAGAGTTGTCCCTAATAACTCCTAATAGTTAAATGTTAATAAAAACTTTCAATAGAAAACCAAAAGGAAATAAAATTCCCAGTTGTAAATGTTATGTTTAAGAATAATAAGAAATAGCAAATATTAAGCATTGATTGCCTTTTGAATAAAATAAAAAATATTTTGATTATAATTGTAACCCATATTTGTATTTTTTTTTACTCTTTCCTTTTCTATCCCGATTAGGAACCATTAAGAAATATTCAGAAGCCACGAAAGTAAGTAATTAATTTATAATTCGCCCTGAGATTGAAAACATATTGATATGTGATCTGGTTAATTAATTAGATTAGTATTAATACATTGATTAAATTAAGTGACATATAAGAATATTATCTCATATCAATAATCAAGATCACATCAGTATATACATTGTAAATTCCAAGTCATGATTTCCAAAGTTTACACATTGTAAATTATGATTCGGGAGTGCTCCTAGTATCATTTAACGTGTCTTGGTTTGTTTATTTCTACTGCATCTTTACTGTTTCTGTTAACTAATCTAAACGTAGAGATATTTTTTGAGATTCTTTAACTCTTTCAATGCTGGGGTTTGTCACATCCCACCTGTCTGTTAGTGACAAAAAAGTTCACCTGTCGGATGCCGGGTTAAAACATGACAAATTAGATGTGGAATGAAAGCTTATAACCCAAAGATGGTACTAAAGGTGAGAAATTTGGCCTCCGACTTCAGGATAAAGAGTTGCAACCCGAAGTATTGTTCTAAATTCGCAGAAATAGTACAAACTATGTATTACTCGACGCGCCTTAGAAAGACGAGAACAAATATTTATGCCTGTCCGGTTTTATGCCTGTCTGTCCGTCCGTCTGTCAGATATAATCACAGAGGTTGAATGAAAGATTATAACCCATAGATGGTACTAGCGATTAGAAATTTGACGCGCATTAGAAAAATGAGAACAAAGAAATACTTTTTTTAGTTTTACACCACTTCCGGTTAAAATGGTGTACCCGGAAGTGACACACATAGTCACAGAAAAATATACTTGATCAATTTACGTGTATTAAGAGGTCGAAACCGAATTTTTTTAATTCTGGTTTTGATGTCATATGCGGTTAAAAAATTGTCTGGAAGTGGAAGAAACCAGTTTAATAGTTGTCCCCTTCGAGTAGCGAAAAATAAACAATACTTTGTAAAAACATTCAACATTGGTTGATATTCCGCTGTTTTCATATTATTTATTGACCTAAGTTTTTGTAAAATGCACTAGTCTTTTTTAAAGATATCATTGGACAATTTACTCACTGTTTTTGGATTTTACAAAATCGCTTGGATTGGCATGAAATTTGACATAAGCATAGCTAACATGTCAAAGAAAAAAGTGATATTGTGCCAGTGTGTGCTTTTTTCTGGGGATGAGTACCACCCCCTTCTCGAGTGTGAAAAAATATAGGTAAAAATATGTCCGTAAGTGGATAAACTAATTAAATTCCTTGTATTTTTTGTTTTTAGATGGTTTTTCGTAAATAAATCAAAAAGTAAGTATTTGATCGAAAAAACTATTCTTAGCAAATATAAAGCTTATAAAACAGTAAAAAAAATTATGTATGTATGAAGTCTGGACACACAATAAAAACAGAGTTGGAGCTGAACAACAGTTGGTTCTTATTCGTCGAATTCCAAATCGACTAGTTCAACGTAAAATATCCAAAAAATAACGCACTTTTCGGGGAAAACTCGCCACAAATTTTTTAAAGTGTTTAAAAAAGTTTTATTTTTGTTATTTAAAAAGTATCTATTCTATCACCATCAGCATCAAAAGTAAGTTACGCTTTAAATAAAATATGTCCCTTTTTTTGCTAAAAGAAATCGTGAAAATCACCACCTAATTAGCATTCCATATGAAATTAATAGTTACCGCCCTAGTTAATTTACTTATATTATACTGTTTATATGATCTATAAGATTTATTGGCAAGAAATGCTTATTAAAAAAAATTGGTTTTAAAATAAAAAAATTTTAATTTTGAAAAAAAATGCCTTGGTTTAAAATAACTTAAACATTAGTGATACTAAATATCTCAAAGAGTAAAAAATGTACATATCACATAAACAATACATAAGTAAATTAGGCGGTGATTTTTACATTTTTTTAACAAAAAAGAGACTTCATTTTGATGCTAACTAACTTTTGATGCTAGAAACGTTTATAAAAATACAAATAAAACTTTTTAGACATTTTATAACAGTTGTAAGTCATGAGTTTTTCCCGAAAAGTGCTTCGTTTTATGGTTATTTCATGTTAAAATATTCGATTTGTATTTTGACGAAGTAGAACCTGCTTTTCATTAAGGTGATACAGTAGCGATCAACAGGTAGCCAAAACGCGTTCCAAGATTGCGGCTGTAATTTTGAATATTTTTTCGAGATATTTGGCACACGTATTCGTAATATAATAAAGAATGGCGGTACAGAGCCGAATTTGAAAAATATATTAATATGTGGAAATTACTCTGTAATTAAATATAATATTAAAAAAACGAGCCTGTACCGCCATTAAGAAGAACAAAAAAATACACTTTCTTCAAATAAACTTTTTATCCGATGCCTAGATTTTGTGTCATTTTGGAACTACTAATGAAATACAAAATTTTAGTAGTTCCAAAATGACACAAAATCTAGGCATCGGATAAAAAAGTTCATTTGAAGAAAGTGTATTTTTTTGTTCTTCTTAATGGCGGTACAGGCTCGTTTTTTAAATATTGTATTTAATTACAGAGTAATTTCCACATATTCATATATTTTTCAAATTGGGCTCTGTACCGCCATTCTTTATTATATTACGAATAAGTGTGCCAAATATCTCGAAAAAATATTCAAAATTACAGCCGCAATCTTGGAACGCGTTTTCGCTACCTGTTGATCGCTACTGTTTCCTCTTAACTACAACTCTACTTTTACAGGGTCTACAGACTTCATACATACACCATTGTTTTCACTTTTTTATACGCTATATTTTTGCTAAGAATATTTTTCGTTAAAATACTTTTTGAGTTTTTTTCTAAAACCGTCTAAAAACGTGACTTTTTTGTTGAAAAACGAACATAATATATTCACTTGCAAATAACTCAAACAGTATGTTAAGAAAAAATCTATAGAACAAAAACTAGCTTAGAATTACTCAGTTTATCCACTTTAGGACTTATTTTGAATGTATGTCTTTTCACATTATAAAAGTGGTTGTACTAACTCCCAAGGCAAAAGCACACGTCGGCACAATATCACTTTTTCTTTGACCTGTCAGCTATGTGCATACCCAATTTCATGTCAATCCAAGCGGTTGTTTAAAATTCGGAGGTTTTGCAATATTTACCGTGAGTGGATGGACTACAGATATATGTATATTAGATAAAAATTATAGTCTCAGCGAATCTTTGAAATATCTCCATTCCTTTGAAATGTTACATTTTTTAAGCCTTGAGGGAGTAGGCGCAAAATTATGACCAATGCTATTTAAATGCATTCAGTTTATTCGAATCCTGAGAAAACTAATAAGAATTTTGGAAAAATTTAAACGCAGAATGAAAGATTACATTATAACCGAGGGCGAAACTCTCTAAAAACTTTTATGTTTATATTGATAAGTGAAAGGGTAAAAGAAAATTTAGTGTGATTTTTTATTTCAAATATTTAATTCAAAAGAAATTTTTGTTTATTCTATTCTTTTTGACATGAGGCTGTATTTGATTTCTCTATGTCATTGTATGCTATTGGTTAGTTCCTATCATTTCAGCCGACGTACGTCACGATTGGATCAATAGGGCCGAACATACATAACTAAGGCCCTTTTGGCATGATGCTGTATTATTTTGAAGTCGATACAGCCTGAATATTTTTTTTTATTTTTTTACGTTCTATGTGATTAAAAAAATTAAGAATCACCGCAATTTTAGCCCACCACCCCCTTCCCCTTTCCCCACATCAAAAAATGTCAATTTTTCGATTTTATTTTTTTTTAAGTTGGTTTGCAATTAAATTATAAATTACAAAAAATTCACACGCACAGCTGAGGCTTTTACAAAACATATATTTTTATGGACCCGAAGGTCGAGTGTACATAACCTCAATGTTTTTTGTTTTTTTAATAGGTACGTATAACTTTTTTTGGCGATGGCTGCATGTCTAATTTTTTTGCGTTTTGTGAATTTTATCAAAATCTGTATTTCTGACTTTTTTCAGATTTATTCGTAAGGTGCGCCATCTTCAAAAATCCGGAAAACTGGTTTTTTCGGTAGTTTTTTGGGATTTTCTCCATTTTATATACTTCAAAATAGACTAACTCAAGGTTTTTTATAGGTTACGTATATATAATTTGAAATAACTGAGTTTTTAGGGATATTCAAAAATTGTGTAAAACACCTAAACCCCCCAAAAACTATGTTTTTTCAAATTCTTAAAAGTTTCTTAATTCTTTCGTACCCCATGAAGTTAAATTACAAAGCCATTAAAATATAACTAGAGGTGATTCATACCTACTTACCATCTCAATTGAATGCAATCATCGGCAAAGCCATCTTTTAGTGTCATTGTGTCATCCCCAAAAATCTACCTGGGTCTTAAAATGCAGGTATGCATACTTGTTCCGTTATAACTCTTATCTTTTAAAATTTTGTAGTAAAAGCATTTCTATAGCTATAGTGAGTTTATTGCCCTACCTCTTTATGTGGCTTAATGATTTGGATTGTAAACACAGATAAGAAAGGGTGTGATAGACCAGAGAAATTAGCAAATAAATGGCCTCTTTCGTGACATCCGTTGATACAGGTATCTAAGAACTGCTTATGGCATTAGGGTAAATTTAGTTACAACAGTATCCAATATAAAAATTATGCAAAAAATCAAACGTACTTTTTAACTTATAAACAATATATAAACAATTAAAGATCGCTATTTGATTGTAAATATTAAAGGTGGAGACCGGTATGCTGTATGGAAAGGTGATACAATTTTACTGAAGAGCATAGAAAATTCTTTAAAATGAGTGTTTGGAAAGTTCTTTTTGTTAATTTGTTGCTTAGTTATTGGGAAAATAGCTTCAAAAGTCGATTTTTTGAAAATAATTAATAACTTTTCTAAAAATACACTAAAAGCTTTATTTTCGCGTAAGTAAAGGAACAATATTAGAAGTATTCAGCCGTTAAAATTTCAAGAAGTTTTACCTAATAGTTATTGCAAAATTGAAATTGTTTATCCCAAAAAGCTTCTATCTACAGCGTTATTATGCATAAACTATTAGGTCAACATAAATTCTAAAGACATCAAACCAAAGAGAAAGGTTCAATTTATCAAATTAGATCAAGTCTTGAATAAAAAGTTTATAATAAATATTATAAATAATTATAAAATAATTTTGAAAAAGTAGTGTTATTTTAAGCTTATTCGCGAACTCAAGCGAGGGTGCTGCCGCTTATTTTGAACTAGAGGAATTGGGATGAAGATTTAAACAAAACATCCGTTAACCTATATATCAATGTCGATTGAATGCTTGTCTGGTGTGTTCATTTAATGAATGATTTATTTATATTAATTAATTACATCAATAAAAATATTAATTATATCAAAATGCATTATCCCAATTACATCGGCCATTTTCATGCAACTGCACTGCCACCTATAGTCGATTGAGTTCGCGAATAAACAATTAAAATAACAACCGCATTAACATGTGGGAATTAACTAATTTTGATGGGAAATAAGCCACAATTTTACTAAAAAAAATGGTTTTATTTTGACAACGACACCCGATTTGAGCGTCGAAACGTTAATAAAATTAGTTTTTTTAGTAAAATTGTGGCTTATTTCCCATCAAAACTAGTTAATTCCAAAAATGCCACAAGAAAATAGCTTCAGAACAACAACACGTAGGAAGTTAATTTTTTTTATTCGACATGTTGGTATTCTTATAGAAACTGAAACAAAAATTTAATGCCCTACAACCCTTAAAACCCGAGTTAGCCACTTTTTTCAAAAATTCACCGGGGCTTTGTTTATAAATATTAGAAAATTTGAAAAGCAACATTTAAACGAATGAAAGAGCATGTTTATACAAAAAAAAAATTAAAACGATTCTTTTAAAAACGAGCCGTCCATGATGCGCCAAAAGTGAAGAGTTTAAAAGTAAAGCGATTCTTACCCTCTTGATTTTATTATCAAAAACTTAATTCACAACTACACATTTATAAAAGGCGCAATACCTCCGGTAAGATTTAGGTACAAAATTAACAAAACCCAAAAAAAAATATATAATACAATATTCCAGTTACCCGTCGTTTGTCACCATTAATCCCTTTATCCTAAAGATAAATAACAGTTTGTCGACGAAAATTCCATTCGATCAAATGTTCGTCGATGAATTGTCCATTCGATGAATTGTGCATTCGACCAACTGTTTGTCGACCAACTGTTGTCGACCAATTTTCCGTCGACGAAGTGTTCTCGACCAGCTTTCCGACACCGGATTTGGGTGTCATTGTATTCTGTTGGTTAATTCCTACCATTTTAGCCACCGTACGTCATGATTGGAAAAATAGCAGCGAATATACGTAACTAAGGCCCTTTCAATATTTTACTGTAATTGATTTTTCTGTGTCATTGTATTCTGTTGACTGATTCCTATCATTTGAGCCGCCGTACGACACGTTTGGACCAATGGGAGTGAAGATACGTATCTCATACCTAACAAGAGGTTTACTCAAACTTCTTTTTTGTACTTATACCACTCGGTAAAAGTACAAAAAAAAGTTTGGGTAAACTTTTGCACAACTGTGTAAATACTAACGAAAAATCTAAAATATTAAAAAAAATTAGTGGAATCCGTTAATCTGTTCTCGAAAAAATTAGCTATGAAAATGAGCATAATTTTCTATATCCCTAACTTTTGACGAGCAGTTTAGCTTAAATGGGGAAAAGCGGTAAGCTTAGACCAAACACCAGTAGGAGGCATTCAATTAATTGAGGAAAAAAATTAAATGGATAACAATATTTATTTCAGTTACACAAAAGGCATTGTCCCGCTAGAATGTTTGAAATCACAATTAATAGTCCTACAAAAAAGACAGGCGTTTAAAAGTGATAAGACCATTGAACAATAAGCCTGTGAGCTACCTTTTAAACACATTCTTAAAAATAATCCATAACACAATTAAAAAAAGGTTTGTTAAGAAATTCTTTTATAGACTTCAGAAATTCAACAACTTCTCCTGATTATGTTTAAAAAACGTACGGAATGCACTAAATGAAAAAAAAAAAAAAAAAAAAAAAGAAAAAGATTTATCATACCGTTATACTATAATATATCCTTACGTTGAATATTTGATGCTTCCCTGTGGAGTATAAAACGGACAGTTGTGTTTTTCCCGTGATCTGCCTTGTTTAGTCTTCTTTGTCGTTTTATTCGTTAAATCCTATCCTCTTAAGTCACAGCGTCAGAAAGCAGTGGGTATATGCAGTGAACGGGAGGCCTATGTCGAACAGTGAACGTTGGGGCCCTTTCGCGTTTATCATATGTAGAGAAGTCGCTTGTCAAAAACTGGACGTATGTAATCGTATTCTATTTGTTAAATACTCTCACATAATATGTCATACCATGTGCGTTAATCCATTTTATTTCTACAATTTTAAAGTGTTATTACATGCCGTCATTTTCATTTGTCTACACCATCGTATTCTGCCAGTTAAATCCCATCGTTTCAGGCGCTGTACGTCACGATTGAACCAATAGGACCGAAGATACATAACTAAGGCCCTTTTGACCTGCTGCTTGTTTGATTTTTCTGTGTCATTGTCTTCTATGATGCCTAAGGCATATTTATGACATGTCTTATTTTTAAAGAAAACAAGTAATTGGACTTCGTAAGTCCTAGGTTTTCACCCAAAGTAATCGAAAGTAGAATTGGAAGTCGATATTTGAATTCTTCGTGTAACTTTGCGTGGATTGATATACAAATTTACTAATTTTGAGTCATTTTTACTAAACTGTTTACACAGAAATAACTCTAAAGATTCAAACCTTTCAATACGCTTCGATTTATGTGTTCGTATACTATTTCTGAGTCTATTGGGACCGTGCAAGTTCGGCAAAACGACACCTGGTTTCTACGCTCTGCAACTTTATTCGCACTTTTAATTATATTGGCCAATTATATTAGTCCTGGTTACTGGATAATTGTCAAGGCCATAATCCAAAAAAATAATAAGAAGAAAAAATAAGATTCAGGTTATGTTATTAAAACGTAAACAATTGTATGTAGTAAATAAAATTAGTTATTAAAATGCAGTACTGCAAGCAAAATACAATTAATTTAATTTGCCTTCATATAATAATTGCATATAATATCAATATTGCAGAGCAACATATAATTTTTCTTCTTCAATGACAGTAGGTATGAAATGTACGTCAATTTGACAATTTCAATGGACAATATGAATTATTTAAGAAAGTTGCAATATTTCTCCGCTATTCGCGCACGATCGTTTCTCGTATCCGTTCCAAGTACTTGCACACCGCGAATAATGGCATTTCCGGTTATAACTTTTTAAGCGGAAATTACGTAAAAACCAAAATTTTACATTTGTTCTCATCTTGCTAAGCCACGTTGAATAATATATCACTTATTCTCTTTCGGCAACTTTAAAATAGTAAATACTTACGGTTGCAACTCTAAAACCGGAACTCCGACGTCAAATTTCTCATCTTTAATAATACCATCCTTAAGTTAAAAGCTTTCATTCGACACCCGATTTGTCATTCTATCTGTATTAATAACGGAGGAGTTGTATTCGCGGATGGACAGACATACGGACAGACAGCCTAGGTAAAATTTTTCATCTTTAATACCATGCTTGAACTATAAGCTATCATTTGGCACCTCATTTGCCATTATACCTGGTATAATGACGGAGGATTTATACTCGCGGTCGGAGGGATCGACGGACAGACAGCCTAGGTCAAATTTTTCACCTTTAGTATCATCCTTGGATTATAAGCTTTCATTTGACACCTCATTTGCCATTCTACCTGGTATATTGACGGAGGAGCTATATTCGCGGTCGGACGGACCGACGGTCAGACAGCGTAAGTCAAATTTCTCACCTTTAGTACCATCCTTGGATTATAAGCTTTCATTTGACACCTCTTTTGTCATTCTACCTGGTATAGTAGAGGAGTTATATTCGCGGTCGGACGGACCGACGGACAGACAGCCCAAGTCAAATTTCTCACCTTTAATACCATCCTTGGATTATAAGCTTTCATTTGACATCTCATTTGTCATTCTACCTGGTATAATGACGGAGGAGCTATATTCGCGGTCGGACGGACAAACGGACAGACAGCCTAAGTCAAATTTCTCACTTTTAGTACCATCCTTGGATTATAAGCTTTCTTTTGACACCTCATTTTTCATTCTACCTGGTATAATGACGGAGGAGTTATATTCGCGGTCGGACGGACCGACGTCTCACCTTTAGTACCATACTTCGATTATAAGCTTTCATTTGACATCTCATTTGTCATTCTACCTGGTATAATGACGGAGGAGCTATATTCGGGGTCGGACTGACCGACGCGACGGACAGACAGCCTAAGTCAAATTTCTCACCTTTAGTACCATCTTTGGATTATAAGCTTTCATTTGACACCTCATTTGTCATTCTACCTGGTATATTGACGGAGGAGCTATATTCGCGGTCGGACGGACCGACGGTCAGACAGCGTAAGTCAAATTTCTCACCTTTAGTACCATCCTTGGATTATAAGCTTTCATTTGACACCTCTTTTGTCATTCTACCTGGTATAGTAGAGGAGTTATATTCGCGGTCGGACGGACAGACAGCCCAAGTTAAATTTCTCACCTTTAATACCATCCTTGGATTATAAGCTTTCATTTGACATCTCATTTGTCATTCTACCTGGTATAATGACGGAGGAGCTATATTCGCGGTCGGACGGACAGACGGACAGACAGCCTAAGTCAAATTTCTCACTTTTAGTACCATCCTTGGATTATAAGCTTTCTTTTGACACCTCATTTTTCATTCTACCTGGTATAATGACGGAGGAGTTATATTCGCGGTCGGACGGACCGACGTCTCACCTTTAGTACCATACTTCGATTATAAGCTTTCATTTGACATCTCATTTGTCATTCTACCTGGTATAATGACGGAGGAGCTATATTCGGGGTCGGACTGACCGACGCGACGGACAGACAGCCTAAGTCAAATTTCTCACCTTTAGTACCATCTTTGGTTATAAGCTTTCATTTGACACCTCATTTGTCATTCTACCTGGTATAATGACGGAGGAGTTATATTCGCGGTCGGACGGACCGACAGCCTAAGTCAAATGTCTCACCTTTAGTACCATCCTTGGATTATAAGCTTCTATTTGACACCTCATTTGTCATTCTACCTGGTATAATGACGGAGGAGCTATATTCGCGGTCGGTCGGACCGACGGACAGACAGCCTAAGTCAAATTTCTCACCTTTAGTACCATCCTTGGATTATAAGCTTTCATTTGACACCTCATTTGTCATTCTACCTGGTATAATGACGGAGGAGTTATATTTGCGGTCGGACAGACCGAAGGACAGAAAGTTTAAGTCAAATATCTCACCTTTAGTACCATCCTTGGATTATACGCTTTCATTTGACACCTCATTTGTCATTCTACCTGGTATAATGACGTAAGAGTTATATTCGCGGTCGGACAGACCGACGGACAGATAGTTTAGGTCAAATTTCTCACCTTTAGTACCATCCTTGGATTATAAGCTTTCACATTTTTTCAAAATTGGGTGAAAACAACTTGATGCCAGAATGATTTGTTGATGAAAATAATATATACATTCTCAAATTGCCTATTTTTCGTTGTGGATAATATTGTATTCAACAGTGATGCCAAATTTCTGATGCCAAAATGATTGATAATGAAAGTGGGATATACGTTTTCATGTATATAGCGGCAGCGACAAAACGGTAAAACACTGAACTAAATGTATATAATATTTTCACAGTGCCATCATTTTGAACTCAAACATTTTATGGAATAAACTTATATAAGTCAGTAAGGAATAAACAAAGAAAGCTGATATATTAAAGTAACATCAAGGAATCAAATCTCTAACTACAGAGTTGATTAGACTTCTGCTAACAAGTACAGGAAAAAAGTTATTAAGGTAGTGTAAAGTGGCATCGATATACAGATGCCACTTTGCAAGACGATGCCAAATTGATGGTAAATGCATAATGTATCGATGCCAAATTGATAGTAGGATTTATATATATATATATATATATATATATATATATATATATATATATATATATATATATATATATATATATATATTCTTTCGATAGTATCGCTATGATTAATATTTATATCGATTTGAATAGAGTATCGCAAACAAAAGTGCAATGTAAATGTAACATTGTAATCTAATCGGTATTGGCTATTGATTAAAAAATCCGAAAACCGGTTTTAGGACAACCGGTTTTTTTGGACGGTTATAACAGCCAGGTTAAATCGTAAGTAAAAAACCGGTATAACCCAAAACCGGTGTTTTATCCGGCGCACATGGATTCGCTCCCAACCCCTATAAAACCACTTTTATTGTACACGAATTGGCTCCGAAACTCATACCCGAAAGTTAAGTTATGACCGAAGGGTTAGGTCTTCCTACCTGAACCCGGGAGCGAATCCATGTGCAGCCGTTTTATCAAAAACTATCATCCCTATTATGGAGCAGAAGTTTAGCAGATCACTAAAAAATATAGAAAAAGAATAGAGGTAGTAGAAACGGATTATCTAAGGAGAGCGTGTGGTTAATTCAAAAAAGAACACATCAGGAATGAAGATGTTAGAAGACGGACAAATACTGTATATTTCCGTGTAGAGTGTAGATAGAATGGAAGCGAGAAACCTAGTATGGTGTGGTCACGTGAAACGAATGAACGAAGATATATGGCCAAAGAAAGCTTTAAATTACATACCACAACGAAGAAGAAAAAGGGGAAGGCCTTCAGTTACCTGGGAAGAAAATGTACAGCACATCATGAGGATAAAGTCATCAAAGAAGACGAATGGATGAGAGAAGCGGCAGAGGCTGTAGGAACTTCGCTTATAACTAGATAGGTATGTAGGTTATTATAAGTGAACTATTTTTATTATCGGAGGATTAAGACAACTGTCGCTGTGACAGGAAAATTTTATAAAATACTCCTGTCACAGACGTCTAAGGATAAAACATTATGTAATGTAATGTTAATTTATACGTTTATATCGATAATTTCAACCTCTAGGTACTAGCTTCATCCCTTTTTATTTTACAATGTATTATGTTTTCCATCTTTTGCGTTATTTTGCCGGTTATTAGCGGCGCTCATCACTGTATACAAATGGACTCTAGTTATAGTACGTTGTAAACTTGTTCTGTTTAAACTAAATAAGGTAACTCACAGAAATAATGTTATGTGGTAGTAAACAAACATAAAATAAATTAAATCAACACTTGATGCAATAAAAGCAACTTTTTAAATCAAAAATATCATCACACAGACCGTAAAGTTTTCTAAATCCCGAAGAATTTCTGTTATATAACACAACATACACGCAGCAGTGGCAACATTCACATTCCAGATTCTGGAAAGAAGGAAAGAGGGTCATAAAATTCAACGTGAGGCGGAAAAAAAGATTCAGGTTCCAACAAAAACTGTCTCAAATATATGAAAGGGATACGTGAGTTTTAGATGAAATTTCCTATCGAACGCCACATCAAAATGTTGGTCGACTGATGGGAACTGTATTCAAATAAGAGGGTTATTCAATATTTCGAGATTGGTGTTCGATTCTTTTTTTTTATTTTTCAGAACCTGTTACATTTGTTATGGAGAACGTGAAAAAATATGCGTCTTTAAAAAATAATATATCTACATCACTTGCAACCGAAATACAGCTACACTCGTTTAACTATTTTTAATTTGTGTTTCTCTCTGCTTTTATGGTATTTAAAAGGTACTAGTAGACTTTAGAAGACCAAAAATAAGCATTTTTTCAAGAATTTTTTTCTCAGGGCCTTTATTAAAAATGAACATAAAACTGTATACATATTTATATCCAGCCCTTATATATAATAGCGCTGCAAGCCACAGGGGCCCATGGCTTGAAATTTTTCAACTGTCCTTCTCCACTTTCTACTCTTCTACTCTGTCCAGGGCAGCTGTCTTGCAGTTTACAATGCCTGCTCTTTGTAGATCCTCTTTGGCTGCTTCCAGCCACTTTTTCCGCGGTCGACCCCTCCTTCTTCTTCCCTCACTCCTTAACAATATACTCTTCGCCCATCGGTCCCCTGACATTCTTTCCACATATCCTAGCCAGCGAAGTCTTCTAGTTTTTACCATATGGCTGATTACTGGCTTCCCAAACAGTTCTTGAACTTCCGCATTCGTCCGTCTTCTCCATTCGTTCTCTCCCATTTTCACACCACCGAAAATATTTCTCAGCACACTCCGTTCCCATCTTTCCAATACATTTTCTTCTCTCTTATTCAGAACCCAACATTCACTACTATACAGTACTGTAAGTTGTATCACCGTACTATATAACCGCAATTTTGCTGCTCTTGAGATAAGACTACTTTTTAAAAGTATGCTCAATGCTCCAACTGCTCGTCTTCCCTTCGCAATTCTTTTTTCAATTTCTGGAACTTCATCTCCTTTCTCTGTTACAGTGACCCCTAGGTATTCAAATTCTTTTACTTTCTCGAAACAATATTCTTTTCCATCGTTATCTATTCTAATTTTCAAAACCTGTTCTTCATTTAGTGTATCTCCCATTTCCATAAATTTTGTTTTGTGTTCGTTAATTTTCAGACAGTACTGCTTAGCTTTTCTTTCAAAAAGGTTAAATACTCTTAGCAGTTCTCTTTTTGTTCTTGTTATCAATACTATGTCGTCTGCATAGACTGAGTACATACCTGAGTTCTTCTATCATGGATCGTACCTTGCGTTCTGATCCCGCTCTCCCTGAATATTGCCTCTAATACACAATTGAAAAGGACAGTTGATAGAGGGTCTCCCTGCCTCAAACCCCTTCGTACTTTAAACTTTTCTGAGAGGCTACCCTCCAGTGCTACTCGATTTTCTGTTCTCTCGAGTGTCATTTTCACCAGTTTGACCAACTTCTCCGGTATCCCAATTAACCGAAGTGCATGATAAAGGCGTTTCCTTACGACTGTATCATATGCCTGCTTGAAGTCTATAAAAAGGAGCTTCATATTTAGCTGTTGTTCGTAGGTACCGCACTGTAACATCTTTAGTACGAAAATCTGATCGATGGTAGAAGGGATCTGATCTTCCCTTCCTAAAACCACCTCGATATTCTCCTACCTGCACACTAATATAACTGTCTAATTTTTCTCTTATAACCTTGGCAAGGACTTTATAAATTACATCAAGCATTGCGATACCTCTGTAACTTTCACATTGAGATTTATCTCCCTTTTTGAATATCGAGCATATTACAGCCTGACTCCATTGTCTCGGCATTTCTTCCTGATCCCATATCATCTTTAGTAGGCCGCATATTCTCTTTTCTAATATTTTACCTCCATGTTTAATCATTTCTCCTGGAATGTCGTTGATACCCGCACTCTTGTTATTCTTTATGCTTCTTAAAACTTCCATTATTTCCTCGTCTGTTGGCGGCCACACTACATCCTCTTGGTTGTAGTTTTCTTGTATCACTTCCATCTGAACCTCGTCATTACCTTCCTGCCTCTCATTTAGCAGTTCCTCGAAATGCTCTCTCCATCTATCCAGTTTTCCTTCCTTGTCGCCTATTAGGTGCCTCTCTTTGCTCCTGTAAAATTTTTGTGCTCTTGAATACTGTTCTTTACTTCTTTTTGCTTCTTGGTAGAAATTTCTAATGTTCTTATTGATATAGTGTTGTTCAATATCTTCAAGCTTTTTTACTCATGTGTTCCCGCTTTTTATATCTACACAGTCTTTTTGTGTTTCTCCTCTCTTCTTCATATTTCTTTCTATTTTTTTCACTAGGCTCATCTATCATTCTTTGTCGTGCCTGATTCCTTTTCTCTAACCTTTTTCTACAGTCATCATCGAACCATTCTTTTTCCTGTTTTCTACTTACTTGTCCCCTTAGAGATTACAAAAAAATATATCTTTTTGTATTTATGCACGTACACTAGTATTGTAGAAGGAGCCAAAGTCAAGGCCTCGAAGAAAAGTAGTTCCTATGGCGGACAGCTAATCTCAAGATAGCTGAAACAAAACAATCGCATGGCATTTCAAAAAGGGAGGTTTCTTACGTGACAATTTACCACCGTTAGTGAAAAATTCCCCAAAAAAATTACTGAAAATTGAAAAATTTTTGTGAGAAATTGCCCTTTTTTCTTCAGTTTTTAATAGAATAGAATAGAAATATGCTTTATTGCCACTGAAAATTTTTACAATTTTATGGACAAAGCTTACATACAGTCAAATGAAAAACATAATATAAATAACAAATAACAACTACAATTTACTAAAATTAGATAAATCGTCAATAATGTACAGTATAAAATATAAAAGCCAAGACAAAAACAATTTATTGCAAAATTTATATAAATTGCAAACTGAACATACAACAAATAAAATAAAATAGGTACAACATAAGGAACTGACAAATTTATGCTACTGCGTATGAAACCCAATTTTCTGTTATTCATTGAGAAATTCTTCTATTGAATAATATGGGCCCGGATTACGTACACTCGATACGCATCGTATCCGCCATGTTTTACCGTAGCGCCTTATGGCGGATACGATGCGTATCGAGTGTACTTAATCCGGGCCATGATGGTCTTTTGGATAAATAGGCTTTTGTCATTTTACGGAACATAGGGAAAGATGTTGCAGATTTAAGTTGTAACGGAAGATGATTGTACAGTTTCTTTGCGGAATATAATATAGATTTCTTTACTAACTCAGTGGATGGAATCGGTAAATAAATATCAAAGATTGAATTTCTGGTGGAGTAAAGATGATTGGGCCTTGATGGAAAGACATGAAGGTGTTTACGAATTAAACAAACCGTTTCTAGAATATATAAAGATGGAAGTGTTAAAATTTCGTGATCTCTGAAGTAACTTCTGCAAATGTGTAGATCGTGTAGATTGATTAGTGTGAAAAAGCTTAGTAGATCCGCTATAGTAATAGATAGGAATAAAAGTTAATAACAAAAATTGTAGCTAAGTTTGCGTTTCACATTACAAAGTCAGTTAGAATGTTACAGGGTGTTCGATAACCTAGTGGCAGATCAAACTTTTGTTTTTTTTTTAATGGAACACCCCACATTTGATTTTATATCCGAGATCTTCTTAACTTCCCCATCACAAAAATATAAAAGTTTGTTATGTTATACAGGGTATTTACAAAGTTATAACCAATGTTCTATGAAAATCGTAATAAGTTCAGCTCCCTGTATAAGTTAAAATAAGCACAACAGCAATGGTTTGTTGGTGCCATATTTCTTTGATGATTATCAAAATTCATCAAAATGGTTCATGTTACTAATTTTCTTTATATCAAATACAGGGTGAGTCAAAACGCAAGTACATTATTTTCACAGTACCTAATTTTAAATAGAACACCCTAATTAATAACTTGCTCTGACAAATGAAAATATCTCAAAAACTGACAAATTTAGGCATAGGGAATATTATACAAAAATTAAAGTACGGTAATGATATTTTTCGATAGTAATATAAAATACAGGGTGTTCCGTTTAAAATTTCTGAGAAAAGAATGTAATTGCGTTTTGACTCATCCTGTAATCGATAAGGACAATTTGCAATATCAACAATTCTTAAAAATTTTCACAATCAACAAAAAAATATGGCACCCATAGACCATCACTGTTGTGCTTTTTTTATTTATACAGGGAGCTGAACTTGTTACGATTTCCATAAAAAATTGGTTATAACTTCGTAAAAGCCCTATATAACATAACACACCTTTATATTTTTGTGATGGGGAAGTTAAGAGGATTTCCAATATAAAATAAAATATAGGGTGTTCAATTTAAAGAAACATAAGTTTGGTCTGCCACTATGTTATCGAACACCCTGTAACAATCTAACTAATTTCGTAATGTGAAGCTGAAAGTTGGCCACAATTTTTATTATTAACTTTTATTGCTATCTATTACTACAGCGGATCTACTGAGCTTTATCACACTCATCAATCACCCTCTATATTCAATTTAAATTATTTTAGGACGAAAAATTTTTGGTCATTATTTTTTAAACCGTAGAAATGTCTGGCAATTACAGCTCATATTTCTAATAATGTTTAAAAAGTAATGACAAAAAAATTTTTCGTCTTACAATAATTTTAATTTCGATATGTTTACCTGTACAAGTGTGCTGCGCAGTAATGAACTCAACCTGTATCGGTAGCCAGATGGCCGGTACGGTGTTCGAGGAAGCATAGGGAACAATATCCACAATGGTTTCACCAGGACGGGGTGCAACCTGTTACACGGACAGGGAGTCTCTTCGAATAATGTGCGATCATTTTGGGAGATCGCCACTCACCAGACCTAACGCCACCAGATGCGTACATATGGGGAATGCTGGAGGCAGACCGATCCACCGTCTGACAATCCGGAATTACGGCCTAGAATTAAAGATTTTTTCGTGCCAGAGGGCAACTTTAACATCTGTTTTATCGGGAACGTTGTCGCGAACGCTTGCAAGGCTACATCATGTAAACTAAATATACAGTGCTAGTCAAAAGTCCATTCCCACCTCGTATCTTCTTAACGATTATACTTATAATATTGAAATTTGGATGGAGGATATAAACGGACGTAGGCTTCTCAACTAGTCATAGCAGGTGACGTAATATTGACAGATGCGTTACAGCGCCACTTTGACAAATACTTTTAAATGGAACCTTATGGCAACTGAAAGGTGTCGACCCTCTTTTGAAAGGTGTCGAAAATACCGGTGGCGCCCAAAATCCCGACAGCCAAAATCCCGACGGCCAAAACACCGACACGTCAGAATCCCGACAGGCCAAAATCCCGACATGCAACAATTCTCGCATAAGTAAAAATTCCGACCACTACATTTTGAATATTTATTGTTTGCTTTTCAAATGCAATACCAAATCATATTATAGAATATTGAAATTAAAAAGTTTTTACTTACTAATAAGTACGGGTACTAATTATTATGTATTTTAAAAGAAAAAATTATTTAAACACTTCATTTTTTAATATAGAAGCTATACTTACTGAAATAAAAGGTTGTAAGTGACATGATAATATATATTATATGAAAGTAAACTTGAATTCAAGATTTGATTATATATATATTATTGGACTATATACAGTGATGAGCACGCCAATAACCGGCAAAATAGCTCAGAAGATGGAAAACATAATACACTGCGAAACAAAAAGAGATGAAACTAGTGGAGGTGGAAATTATTGTTATAAACGTATTAATTAACATTACCTACATTACATAGTTTCCCACCTTTGGACGTCTGTGACAGTTTTCATATTCCTCTGATACGTCTAAAGGTGGGAAACTGTGTAATATGTAATGTTATTTTGGATGTTTATAACGATAATTTCCACCTCCACTAGTTTCATCTCTTTTTGTTTCGCAATGTATTATGTTGTCCATCTTTTGAGCTATTTTGCCGGTTATTAGCGCGCTCATGACTGTATATTGGCAAAAAAAATAATTTAATTCATATACCCATGTAAAAAATTTTATTTAGAAAATTAGTTCATATTAAATCGTAAATACTTTTATTTAGTAACAAAAAATAAAAAACAGATGGCCATAAACAAAAAACAAGAAATAAATGTAATTATTAACATATTATGTTAAAAAGAAACTTATCAAATCTGTCGGGATTCGGGCCTGTCGGGATTTTGGCCTGTCGGGATTCTGGCATGTCGGCATTTTGGCCGTCGGGATTGTGGCTGTCGGGATTTTGGATGTCGGGATTTTGGTGGAGACCCCGAAAATACCCATTCAATCATTCTAATTTTGTTTAATTTTAAACATTTTGACGAATAAATAAAATAAATACTAAAATTGTAGTTTCTCATTTAATTATTAACTATTTAAAATCCAGTTCTTACAGTAAGTGTTCAAAATGTACTCCATCTACTTCCTGACACTAGTGCATCCTATTTCTAAACTCCTGTCGTACTCGTTCAAATGCGGGCATTCGTTGCAACTTCAACAATTCGTTGTTCCAAAATGTCAATATTATCGGGTGCTGTAGCGTAAACCTTAGATTTCAAATACCTTCCACAGAAAAAAATCTAATGGTGTGAGGTCTGCTGACCTAGCTGGCCATTATGTCGAGACTCGTCGTTCAATCTATCTGCCAGGATATTCCACATCTAGGTAAGTTACTGAACCATAATGGAATGCAGGAGTACCATCTTGTTGAAACGTTATTTCCAATTGCCGAATCCATCTGAATTATCTTCTAGGATTTCAAGTATTAACGGCTTATTTGCATTTTGTAAAATCTCCAGAACTTCACTAGTTAAGTTAGTATTGAACAAAACAGGCCCACTATGTGGTTTCCCAAATTACCAACCCAAACGTTCACTTTTTTTGGAAATTGAATTGGATGGGTAGATATTATATAATGTATTAAAATTGTAGTTTTGCTTAAAATTAATAAATATTCAAATGTTCGCCTCTGGTTATTTGTCAAAAAAGTTAACATTAATGTAAAAACAATTATTGAATAATTGAAAAACATAAACTTTTTGACAACTAGCCAGAGGCGGGCGTTTGAATATTTATTAATTAAATGCAAAACTATAATTTTAGTATTTATTAAATTTATTCATTAAATGAGCTTACTCAAATAAAACTGAACAGGTATTTTCAATACCTTTCAAACGAGAAATCACTAGCCATAAGGTCCCATTTAAAATTATCGGTCACTGTGGCGCCGTAACGTCATCTGTTACTATTACGTCACCTGTTATGACTAGTTGAGAACCCTACATCTGTTTATTTCCTCCCTCCAAAATTCACTGTTATAAGAAGTATAACCGTTTAAAAGATACGAGGGGGGACCGAACTTTTGATTAGCACTATGTAAATAATCATAAACAGTTCAATATTCTTTTCTATTCAGTACTGTTTATTTTGCCGTATACTGTAGTACAACAAATTTCTAAGGCGGTAACTATATCTTCAGTTATAGATTAGAGATGTTGAAAAAGTATCTATTCGTTACAAAGTACTCGTTACTTACGAATACCGAAAGTAACGATTACTATAAAGAGAGGCAAATCGTTACTTTGATTACTTTTATTACTCTGATTACTTTCGTTACTTCGTACCAATCGTGCCAGAGCGAGTAACGACTATTGTATCTACTTTGATTACTTTGATTACTCTGATTACTTTGTTACTTCGTACCAATCGTATCAGAGCCGCCAGAGCGAGCAACGACTATAGGGCTTTTCATTCACAGTCATTTGTTTCGATCTCCTGTCATATTATGTTGTAAATCTGTGTATAATATTAATATACACGAATTATACGACATATGACAGAAGATCGAAACAAATGACTGTGAATGAAAAGCCCTATTGTATCTACTTTGATTACTCTGATTACTTCGTACCAGTTGTATCAGAGCGAGTAACTACTAGGTATTGTATCTACAACCAGTACACTTGATTACTTTCTACCAATCGTATCCCAGCGAGTAACGGACGGGACCGGTATTTTACTAGTGTTATCGAATATCGTTATCGGTATGAAGCGTTTTAAGGGTGTGAGAGTGAAGAGAAGGTAGAAGATGAAACAGAGGGAGGTATAATGGTATACGTAAAATATGTAATGTATGTCATTAACAAAGATCGAGTGCGAGAACCGTATATTTTTATCTAGATCTACGCCATTTGCCGATGTAGATTATATACAGTCGAACCCGCTTATTGGAATAGCTTTCGTGCCAAGTAAAAGTATTCCTTTAACCGGGATATTCTAATAACCGATCATTAGTGGCCAGTAAAACCGTATCGGGACCTCAAATTTTTATTCCTTAAACCGGGATATTCTTATAAACGGTATTCTAATCAGTGGGTTCGACTGTAGTAGATCTTGTTATATCGGAATACCTAGGTATACAAAATACCTACCTACTGAGAAATACGATTCTCTTTATGATTACCGGTACTCAAATACAAAAGTAATCATAGTAATCAATGTAACGAATACTGTGAATGATTACTTTATACAAAAGTAACGATTTGTAACGAATACTCGAAAGTATCTATAATCAACATCACTATTATAGATGACAACAAATAAAAAAATTTACTGGCAACAAGACGATAGAATTGACAGAATAGTTTTGAAGAACTGCTTAATGGTAATTATGAAGATGATATTGAGGTTCCCATGATTCAATTGAATAATAATCATCGGTGTTCATTCCCTATCGAAGAAAAAATTTGGGGTAGCCATTTTAAAATTGAAAAATATGAACAGAGGGAGATATTATGACGGCTTGTGATAACTATAGATGCATTACTCTAATTAATGTAGAAAATAAAGTACATACTGTCCAACGTATTGTACAAAAGGATGCTCCACTACTCCGA
Source organism: Diabrotica virgifera virgifera (assembly GCF_917563875.1). Taxonomy (NCBI): domain Eukaryota; kingdom Metazoa; phylum Arthropoda; class Insecta; order Coleoptera; family Chrysomelidae; genus Diabrotica; species Diabrotica virgifera. Next base: position 62,013,748 of record NC_065448.1, on the reverse strand, counting down.
ACTAGTAGTGGGAGGATATCAGTGTAGCTTTAAACAAAATAAATCAGCAAGGAAACACACTTTTACAGTGACGCTGATTTTTAAGAAAACCCTTGAATTTGGCATCGACTCTCACCATGATATATTCTGTTCTGTTTAATAGTGCTTAATTTCATAACATTCTTTTCTGTGAAATTGTGTTTTGGTTACGAACCATTTGTTCAGGTGAATATGCTGGTGATCTTCAGGTATAAAAACTCTGGAAGTTTAAAAATTGGCTTTATTATTATGTACTATTTTCTTTCTACACAAAAAAATGCTTTCTCTCATAATCTCAGTCTTAAAAAGCATCTCTCTAAAGCTAAAGCATGTGTTTCTTTGTCAATGCTTATACATATTATAAAGCATTATATAATTTTTCATTTTCTTCTTTTTCATATAGTCTGTCCTGTCTGAGAAAAGGAGGACGTTTTTTACAGTTTTATCTGTTACCTTTGTCACAATTATTGCTAAAATGTTGTTGTAATTTGAACTGTGTTCGCCTCAATAATACATCTTTGACATACTCTGTCCATCTTAATTCACTTATTCCAAGGATACCTTATATTTATGCGTCTCATTTATTTTATGAGAGAGAGAGGGAGAGAGAACTCCTTAATATTGTAAAAAGCAGAAAAACGAGTTATTTAGGCCAAATTTACTGAGGAGAAAGAAGCAACTTTTTACGGCTTATAATGGAAGGGTAAGTGGGAGGAAGAAGAGGTCCAGGAAGAAGAAAATGCTCCTAGCTGAAGAACGTAAGAGACTGGGTAGGCATGGACACACATTCGATACTAAGAACAGCTCAAGATAGGGAGCAATTTGCTGTTGTTATAGTCAACTGTTGTTGCAGTTTTCTTTCTTTAGAAAATGAAAAGTATTCATGTATACAGCTGATGGGGAGAGTTTTAACGCCCCTTCTTTATTAAGGAGCGCCCGTCATAAGTATGATTATTTCTTGGTGTGCTAGGAAAACTTGCACTCTTGGAAAACTAGGCTAGGTGGTTTCCCGTTGCCTCCTTAGAGCGTGTAGTACCTGGTTACCATTAGAGGTCAGAAGATACGAATGTTAGTCAAGAGAGACTGATAGAAAATATTAAAGACATTTCACTCAACATAAGTTAAAAAAGAGTAAAATATAAAAAAAATAAATAACCATTTTCAATTTCGTTGCAAAACGAAAATACAGCCGCATCATATTCTAGTCCAATCAGAGAGTGCAGCAAGCACCTCTACCGGTTTCGAAACGTATTAGTCTCTCATCAGGAGGCACATATGCTGCTCTCTCTGATCCAACCAAAACAAACCTTGGCGTGCAGTCACGGATTGCAACGAACGAAATGGCATAGATGCCCTAGCGGCAACTGTTAGCAAAAAACTAAGTTTTCACTCTAATGGCATTTATAAAACAACGTAATGTTACTTTACATCCCACCAGACTGAAAACAATGTTAACCTTCTCTGGTTATACCTTCGAGGCTTCTACAATTTGCAAGCCATACGGATGCTGAGACTAAGTAAGATGAGGAAAATTTACAATTTATAATTCACGTCCCATCTGCTCAGCGCAGTAGAGTAACATTACGTTGTTTTATATGCCATTAGAGTGAAAACTTAATCTTTTGCTAGCAGTTGCCGCTAGGGCATCTATGCCATTTCGTTCTTTGCAATCCGTGATTGCACGCCGGAGTTTGTTTTGGTTGGATCAGAGAGATCAGCATATGTGCCACCTGATGAGAGACTAATAAGTTTCGAAACCGGTATAGGTGCTTCCTGCAATCTCTGATTGGAATAGAAGATGATGCGGCTGTAGTTTCGTGTTGCAACGAAATTGAAAATGGTTATTCATTTTTGATCTACATGTTTACTCTGATTGGAGTACGAAGGGAACCATTATCGTTGGAACTTTACTGCGCTGAGCAGATGGGACGTTTATGGCACCTCTACCGGTTTCGAAACTTATTAGTCTCTCACCAGGTGGCACATATGCTGCTTTGTCTGATTTAACCAAAACAAATCCCGGCGTGCAGTCACGGATTGCAACGAACGAAATGGCATAGATGCCCCAGCGGAAACTGCTAGCAAAAGATTAAGTTTTCACTCTAATGGCATATAAAACAACGTAATGTTACTCTACTGCGCCGAGCAGGTGGGACGTGAAGTATAAATTGTAAAATTCCCTCATCTTCCTTAGTCTCAGCATCCGTATTGCTTGCAAATTGTAGAAGCGTCGGAGGTGTAACCAGAGAAGGTTAACATTGTTTTCAATCTGGTGGGATGTAGAGTAACATTACGTTGTTTTGTATGCCATTAGAGTGAAAACAGTCTTTTAGTAAAATATAATACCCCAGTAAATGAACGGGAAATTCGGCGATACCGTGTAATTTTCAGGGGTAACTCCGAATTGCATGAAAATTTGGATTTAGGTTCTACTTACCCTCCACTTCAAAGTTGAAATTGTGCCGTTGGTTGCTTTTACTTGGGGGGTGACAGTCACCCCTTCTCGGGGGTGAAAAAACATGCGTTCAAGATAAGACCTGAAGCGGATAAAATGACTGATTTTAAGCAATTTTTGTTCTATAGAGTTTTTTACGTAAGTCAATACTTTTCGAGTTATTTGCCATTGAAAATGTTGATTTTTTGCCATTGAAAATGTTGATTTTTCGACAAAAAAAACTATGTTTTCAGACGGTTTTTCGCAAATAACTCAAAAAGTAAATATTTTATCGAAAAAAAAATTCTTAGCAAAAGTGTAGCTTATAAAAAACCCAAAAAAATGGTGTATGAGAAACGTCTATCAATCAAATAAAAACAAAGTTGTAGCTCATGAAAAATACGTTCTTATTCGTCTAATTCAAAATCGAATATTTCAAGGTAAAATCACCGAAAAATTAAGCACTTTTCGGGAAAAACCCATTTAAACTTTTTTAAAGTGTTTATAAAAATCTTTGTTTTAACTATTTACAAAAGTTTTAGCATTAAAAATAAGCGAGTTACGCTCAAAATAAAGTTGGCCCTCTTTTTTTTTTGTAAAAAATCATGAAAATCTTGCCGTGTTTAGCTCCCCAAATGCAATTAATCGCTACCGCTTTACAAACAATTTACTTACCTATTTATTTTTTACATGATCTGTCAGTCTCACCGGTTTAAAATGTTTATTATTGAAAGGGTTATAATTGAGAAAGCTTGAATGGGTCACTAATCACGAGTGTATGCAAATTTTGAACAGCCATAATATCTTTACCAATTTTTGTCTTACGGAGAAACAAAATGAAACTAGCATATTTATAATAGCAAAACCTACATTTTTTTACTCTTTAAGATTTTTCTTATCACTAATACTTTTTAAGTAATTTTGAAAAAATGAAATTTTTTAAAAATTTTTAGAAATTTTTTTTTGCTATAAAACCAAATGTTTTCAGAAATAAGCACTTCAAACCAATCAAACTTACAGATCATATAAACAATACACATACAGTTAAAATAGATGGTAAACCAAACGATTAATTTCATTTAGGGTGCTAAATAGAGGGAGGTTTTCACGATTTTTTTTTACAAAAAAAGGGCCAACTTTTTTTTTCAGTGTAACTCGTTTATTTTTGATGTTGTAAACTTTTGTAAAAAAGAAATAATAAGCTTTTTTTGATACTTTAAAAATGTTAATAAGGTTTTCCGAAAAACGCTTCTTTCTTCGGTGATTTTGCATTGAATTATTCGATTTGGAATTAGACGAATAAGAACGTATTTTTCATGAGCTACAACTTTGCTTCTACTCAATTTGTAGACTTTACTGGTACACCATTTTTTCGTTTTTTATAGGCTACACTTTTGCTAAAAATATTTTTTTTTTCGATAAAATATTTACGTTTTGAGTTATTTGGGAAAAACGGTCTGAAAACGTAGTTTTTTTGTCGAAAAATCAACATTTTAAATCGCGAATAACTCGAAAAGTATTGACTTACGTAAAAAACTTTATAGAACACAAGGTACTTAAAATAAGTCACTTTATCGATTTCCGGCCTTATTTTAAACACACGTTTTTCACCCCCCGAGAAGGGGTAAATGTCACCCCCCAAGTAAAAGCAACCAACGGCACAAATTCAACTTTGAAGTGGAGGGTAAGTAGAACCTAAATCTAAATTTTCATGCAATTCGGAGTTGCCCCTGGAAATTACACTCCAAAGCGGTCATTTATTGGGCTATAAAGGCATTTATGATCCGCCCTGGTACGCTTCATAAGCGTATGAGTATTGGTAAAGTTTGTGTTCCCTATTATACTACAAGGTGTTGACTACACACTGTATTTATCGTCCAACATGCCATATCCAACATATATCGAGGATAGGGAACACTTCACATTTACAATGTACATACCATAACTCCATGGCTAGACTAAAATCACATCTACGGCTTGAAGAAGAAATTTGCTTGTCATATATCTTTTGTTGAAAATAGATCCCACACCAGGAAAGTTAAAAGAATGTTTATTATCAAACCTTCTGATCTTTACTGTTTTTGAAACCATTAGAAAAAGACAGCTCTATAAAAACAGCCCTGGAGAAAGTTATCAGTTCGTGTTTTAAACATACTTTATATAGACGCATATCAAATTATACCCCAATATCGATTCAAAGTTTGTAAACAACCTTGGGGTAGGTATCAAGTTATTACATATTTGCCTACAAATAACGCCTGGTGATAAAAATCTGAACTGTTTTAGTCTCACATAATGATCATTACCGTCTAGCGAGTCACGTAATTTATTTTAGAGAGTTTTTCCAAGTTCAAACTGTCTTAAATTGTTGGCAATTTCCCACAAACTTTATACTTAGACCAATTATTTTGAGTAGAATTAGATTAAGTTCAATATAGTCAAAGAACTATAAAAATAAGTAAAAAACAACTGGTTGCATTTTACCACTCGGAAAGTTGCCCGGGAAACTTAATCAACTACTTATTTATTTATGGTAAGGGAGAAACTTTTTCAGCATGTGTTCGAAAAATAATTAAGTTTAGGATCTTGTAGCAAGTAAGTAGAGCTTCAAGATTATAACTTTTGTACCTTATTTTATTTATAACCTGTTTCTCGAATATAAAGAAAACATGCTTTTTCATGAGCGATCACTGGTTCATTATGGAGAATTTAAAAAATATGATAATACATGTTTTCTATTATTTTTTGTATTCTAAGAAATACATACGTAATTGATACCTAAATAATCTTACAGATATAGGTTTAATACAGTATGTGGCAAAATAAACAGTACTGAAATGTATATTAAAATGTATGATTATTTATATATATTTTTTAAATGATATAAACTTGCAAATAATATTTACGACAACGCGACGTTTCCGATAATAATCTTAAAGATGCCATCTGACATAAAAAATTCTTTTAACTCTAATCCTCAATTCCCGAATGTCAGAGAATGGATAAGTCTGCCTCCTTCAGCATTCCCCAGATAAACGCATCAGGTGGCGTTAGGGCTGATGAGTGGCGATCTCCTAAAATGGTCACGCAGTATTTAAAGAGACTCCCTAGCCGTATGACAGTTTTCCCGTCCCCCGGCTGAAATCATTGTTGATTTTAAGCTGGGCTATGGTTGTATGGTTATGTTACAACATTCCTCTTATCGGCATAAATCTAACATTCACACAATCTTATAAATGTGTAATTCAAAAACTGTGCACCTAATGTTGGCATAATGTATATTTCTGTAACTGGCAGTACCTGGTAATTTTGTAATTTTACCTTTTAATTACCTGCCCATTGCAAGGATTTGGCAGTTCTGACCATCTTCTAACGATGAAAATCTTAAACGAGAAATTCAACGAATATCGCATGCCACTATTCATGGCATTCATCGACTTTGAAAAAGCGTTTGATTACGCGAATATTGGGTCATAATAAACTCTTTACAAAACGGTCGAATTGATTGAAGCTACACAGACCTGACAGAGAACATATAGGAATGCCTCAACTACAATAAAAGTATATATCTGAAGGAACAGAACCAGTTCAACTAAATCGAGGAGTTCTAAGAGAAATCAAATTTCTCCAAAACTATTTAGTCAAGCGGTGGAGGATGACTTCAAAAAAATTCACCGGGAACAACGAGGTATTAATATTAACGGACAATATCTGAACTACCTACGATAGGCGGATGATAGATCTACCCCAAAATCCCTACAGCCAAAATCCCGACAGCCAAAATCCCGACGGCCAAAATACCGACAGGCCAAAATCCCGACACGCCAGTATCCCGAAAAGTTAAATAAGTTCCTTTTTAACATATAATAATTACATTTATTTCTGGTTTTTGGTTTATGGCCATAAGTATTTACAATTTAATATGAACAAATTTTCTAAATAAAATTGCTAAAATGGGTATACGAATTAAATTATTTTTTGCCAATATATAGTCCAATAATGTATAATTATGCATAATCAAATCCTGAAATCAAGTTTACTTTCATATAACAGATATTATCATGTCACTTACAACCTTTCATTTTTAGTCTGGGCTGATTACCGGAGAATAGGCCATTTTTGGGAAAAGTTATTTAACAGCAATTTTATGGCTGGAATCGAATTATAAGATCCTATATATTAATAATATAGGTATGCAAAGGCCTCAGATAGTGTGCTACTTTTTTTATAAACAAAATGGCGCACGAAAATCGTGTTTTTTTCAATTATTGCTCTATAACTCCGAAGATTTTAACTTTACAACAAAAACACTCAAATAAAAATTCACCGTGATTAAATTCTGCATAGAGACGTGCTTTTCCCGATCTGCTCCGACGAAAATTTTCTTTGGAAAATGCGGGTTTTCCCAACAAAATTTTTAATTTTCAAATAAAGTTTTAGATAAGTAATTATCTACCAATAATTAAATAATTTTGTGACTTAAAAGCCTTCTTGGTTTAGATTATAGTTCCAGAAGCTGGTGAAAATTGAACGAATATTTTAGCAATAATTCAATTGTTAATTAATAATTTACGGTCGCAATAATAACCAAAATAATTATGATACACTGATCAAACTTTGAAATCTTATAAAGATGAGATGCCTATTTAACATTTTCTCGACAAAATATAAATTTTTAATTTTTTTGCATAATCTTTAAATGTTTAAAAAAAATAGTTATAAACAAATTAACGTTTCTCAGAAAGTTTTTATTACACTATAATTTTAAAAAATAGCTAATAAAATGCGCATTTCAAATATCTTAAAAATGAATGCTTTAAAACTTTTTTGCAAGCATTTGCAAAAAAGTTATGAAACGGCAAATTAAACATACGATAACTACGGTGTTTATAATTTTTTTTAATTCTTTCAAAGCGTAGAAGTGAGTTTAAAGTACAACCTAATTATTTACAAAAAAATATCGATTATAAGTTTAATGGCAATATTTTAATTAAATATTATAAATATATTTTTTTGTAATTTACACGCGCGAAAGTAGAATAATACAGTACTGTAGCTAAAATTTTCACTCGGAGCGACGACCGGCAGCCGCGCGACGTACACTTTTAATAAATAATGTATGCTGCTGTGTCAGTCGCTTCGAGTGAACATTTTAGCTCCGACTCTATATCAGGCCTACTTTTGCTCTAAAAATTACGAAAAAAGTATTTTTAACCTTTGATTAAAATATAACCATCGCACTAATTTCTGACATTCTTTGTGAGTAATTAGATTGTACCATAGACTCACTTTTAAGCTTTGAAACAACTAAAACCAATTATAAACAACGGAGATATCGTATATTTAATTTGCTGTTTCATAACTTTTTTGCAAATGGTTGGAAAAATTGTTTAAAGCATTCATTTTCAAGACCTATGCAATACGCATTTTAAGTATCTTTTAAAATTAGAATATAATAAACAATTTCTGAGAAATGTTAATTTGTTTATAACAATTTTTTAAATCATTTATAGATTATGCAAAAAAATAAAAAATTTATATTTTGTCGAAAAAATATTAAATAGGCATCACACCTTTATAATCTTTCTAAGTTTGATCAATGTCTCATGATTATTTTGGTTGTTATTGCGACTGTAAATTGTTAATTAACAATTGAATTGTTGCTAAAGTATTCGTTTCATTTTCACCGGCTTCTGAATTTATAATCTACACCAAGAAAGCTTTTATTTCACTAAGCTATATAATTATTAATAAATAATTACTGGCCCAAAAAAATTATTTGAAAATTCGAGATTTTCTTGGGAAAACCCACATTTTTCGAGGAAAATTTTCGTCGGAGTAAATCGGGAAACACATGCCTCTATGTAGAATTAAATTAAGGTGAATTTTTATTTAAGTGTTTTTGGTGTCAAATTAAAATCTTCGGAGTTATAGAGCAATAATTGAAAAAAATACGATTTGTCGGCGCCATTTTGTTTATAAAAAAAGTAGCACACTATCTGCGGACTTTGCATACCTATATTATTCATGTGGAGGATCTTATAATTCAATTCCAGCAATAAAATTGCTGGTAAATAACTTTTCCATGAATTTTGCTAATTAGCCCAGAGTATTTAGCAAGTATAGCTTTTATATTATAAAATGAAGTGTTTAATGATTTTTTCTGTTAAAATACATAATAATTATTACCCGTTCGTATTAGTAAGTATTTAATTTCAATTTCAATACTCTATAATATGATTTGGTATTGCATTTGAAAAGGAAACAATAAATAATCAAAATGTAGTTGTCGGGTTTTTGCTTATGCGAGGATTGTTGCATGTCGGGATTTTGGCCTGTCGGGATTCTGGCGTGTCGGTGTTTTGGCCATCGGTATTTTGGCCGTCGGGATTTTGGCTGTCGGGATTTTGACTGTCGTGATTTTGGACGCCACTGGCGGACGATATATTTTTAACCCATTCGGTGCTTATAGAAGAGGATGGAACCCGGCTAGGAGCCATTCTGTTGAACGGCACCTGATTATAGTAACCATATAACGCGCTGGCGCGTGATCGGCAGCAAATGGAATGACTGAGGGTGAATTACAATAAAACAAATATTATAACAAACACGGAAGAAAACTCCTCGATCACGTTAGGTCAAAATAGAGTAGGAACAGTTAAGGAATATATTTATATAATTAGGACAGCCCTTGGCGCTCAGCAAGTAAAACCAAACAGCAGACATAAAAAGGCGAATCAGACTGCCCCGGGAAGCAACCGTAAATTAAGCTACATTTTGAAAAACAAAAAATACTCACAATATCTTAGAACGCGAATTTTTAACCATTGTATACTTCCTGTTTTCATATGGCTCCCAAGTTTGGACACATACAAAGAAGAATATCGATAAAGTGACAAAAGCGCAATTATCGATAAAAGAACAAAGAAGATAAAAGACAAAGGCTGTATATAAAACTTAAAGATCGCAAAACAAACGTTTGGATCAGAGGAGTGGCCAAAGTGAAAGACGTTAAGAAACAGGTGGCTAAACTCAAATGGAAATTTTCAGGTCACACCATCCCATAAACAGATGAAAGATGGAACAAGCAGATGATCTACTGTCGACTATGGGAACACAAGACAGGAAGAGGAAGGCTTGAGATGAGATGGAGCGACGTCCTCAAAAAGCATGCCGGAACCAGATGGATGACCACAGCGCTAGATAGAAACCGGTGGAAAAAGAAGGAAAGGCCTGTGTCCAAAAATGGATAGATTAAGGCTCGACGATAGACAGATAGATAGACTTGAAGATGTGCCGCAAATTGTAGTATGCGATACCGATCCGCCTAGGTAGAATAAATTAATTGTGCTTTACTTATTTCTTTTACCTAAATTGAAATGGACTACAATATGAAATCTATTCAACGTATGTCTAATATCTCTATTGTCCCTTTTGTAAAAAAAATTTAAAATTTAAATTATATACCAGAAAATTATACACTTTAATTAAAAAATTTCCTTTTAGAATTAACTTTTAGAATTATTTCTGCATAAGTACTGTAATGATTTTCATTAGTTGCATATCCTTTTGGTGGCATATTCTACCATATTTATATTTAATGCCGGACAGTATGTAACGTTAATTAAAAGCTAAGAGTTCCATTTTCAGGACTGATGGTGAAATTGTAGCAGATATTAAAAATGAAAAAGCTAATATATGAAATAATTCACTGGAAAATATGTACTAACTATATACATATTATAAAATACAGTGTTTAGAAAAAATTACTGTTGATTTAGAAAGATGTCTGTAAGTCAGACACAGATTTTCAATCTGTAAGGTTGCAAAACAGCATGCAAAATTAGCAGTTACACAAACTATATTATGAAAGAGAGAAAATATTATGACTGTATAAATCAGTGTTTTTCAATATGTGGGTCGCGAAGCCTTTCTCGGGGGATCGCCGACTGAAAGAAAAAGTTGATTTTCTTAAAACACAATTTTAGTGGAAAGGATTTACAAGCCAGCAAGCAAGTAATTTGATTCAACCCGACCTGTGGGAGATGTTCACCCTATCGAAAAAGTACATTCAAGTGTAACAATTCATTGGGGCGAGGTGTTTTGATCCGAGTAAAAAACAGGGATCACCCCACCTCGCTCCAATGCCCCAGGCCATCCCTTCTCCCCCCCCCCCATAGCACGCTGATGCGCGATGGTGGCACAACTATCGTAGCCAAATGCTCTTCACAATGGAATCCTGGGTAATAAGATTCCAATGTGGTGCCCTAATCGAATTTCAAAACTAGGCCAGCGTGAAGCGCTCTACGCCTTTATCTTCTATTTACTTATCCGAGGTACTAAAATTGCTTGCTTGGGCCCCAAGTCATTATACCAAGCCCCACTGAGCTCGGTCCAATGACTTGGTGCTCAAGAATTTTATGATTTTTTTGGTGGCTTACGCCTTTTTTGTTTTTTGTGTTTTTTTTTGTTTGGCTTGCGCCTTTTCCTCTATTTTCTTACCTGGTCGTGATGTTGGACCTACGCCTGGGTTGTGTGTTGCTTCGACACTTGGTGTTTCGAGCTACGAACTGACTACTACTTTCACTTTTACTTTTTCTTTTACTTTGTCACTCTTTGTTTGCTTTATTCGATTCACTTTATTCCACTATTTGCTGTTTGGGACGTTTGTGCTTCCATCGGTGGAACGCGTCATACCCTAGCATCTCTCACAGTATGTGACTTGGGTGGTGCTCCAGCTCCGCGAATTTGACCCTTGCCTTATCTGCCATTATTTCGGTGACTCTCACCTGTTGAAGTTCTCTAAATAGGAATATTTCTGCGACGTATCTTGGGACTCTGGCTGCTTCTCTTAAGCTGCTGCTGTGGACCGCTTGTATCTTCTTTTTGTGGATGCTGCATACTTGTCTCCATGCTAGAGATGGCTATGTTAATACCGGTAATATTATGCTATTTATTAGTCTTAACCTCGTTTTTAGTCTTAGTTTACTTTTTCTTCCTGTGAGTCCTCTTAAAGTTGCTCTCGCCATGTTGGCCTTCTGGACTGTGGCTTCTACGTGTTTTTGGAAGGCTAATCCTTTGTTCATGATGACTCCCAAGTATTTAGCTTCATTTTTCCACTCGATGGGGTTGTTCAGCACCGTCAGCTGTTCTTGGAAAGGATTTACATGTTTGTTTTCCAAAAGTTTATCAAATTGTGATGCTATTTTTGAAAAATTGATAAGTAATAATTTTCTGATTGCAGTCTATTTTTCTTTTTAGTGTTAATGTCTACCATTGAAGAAAATGTCAGTTTACATAAGTATGAAGTAGCGAATTGTAGCTACTAATAATTTAAGAGCTTCCGTTTGCAACTCTAAATATTCGTATTTTTTTTCATCCGAAGTACGTCGACACTTCGCAAGTAAAATTCCATTTTAAGCATGACATCAGCAGCTAAATCTAGAAGACATTCTTTCATTTTGTTGGTGAAACCAGCCAGATCGATTGATTTAACCAAAAAAGGGTTTAAAATCGATCTACTCCCATTGTGAGCGTCAGAATGCAAGTCTGAAAAGTATGTCAAAACTTGCTCTTGTGAATTATGCAAACTCTGAATGATGCAAGGAATGTGAGGCAATAATACAAAACTTTGGTCTGTTGCATTATCTTCATCAATCTTCTGAACACAAAAGAATCAACCATTGTGATTTGCAAAGAGGTTGACCACAAAAGAAGTTTTGCGTGAGATGCTTTTACTTTATCTTTAGCTGTTAAAATATTCTCTTCTCTTCCTGGAAGGTTATTGTTAAAATTGTTAAAGTGGCTAAAAAGATCTGCCAAAATGCTAATTTCAGGAGCCAATAGGGTCAGAAAAACGATAAGTATATTTAGATTTTGCATCTTGTAAGAACATTAACAATTCACCTTTAATTCAGTTCCAGAACTCTTGCCAATACCTTTCTTTTGGATAGTCACCTGACCTCTATGTGATAAAGGAGATTTTGATGAAGTGAGCCCATATCTTCAAAATGATTCTGAATACCCGGGTTTGCAAAGCTTTACCTTTGATAGAATTCACAATTTTTATTACGTCCTTTAGCACGTCATTTAAATCAAAAGGTACTAACTTAGCAGCTAGAGCCTGTCGATAAAGAATAAATATATTTGGCATTGTCGTATTTATTTTTCAATAAGTCAGGTATTATTCCCAGTCAAAGCTTTAGCGGCATGCATCGCTACAAATAGCGATACATTTTTTCAGGAATTGCTTTGCAAAATAAGATTTCTTCCATAATACTGTCATCTGCTTCAAAGCGCACAAATAGGTACTACAAACTGTGCACAATGGGAAACATTTGTAGATTCGTCAAACTGCAAAGCAAAATGTTGGCTCTTCTTTAATTGTTAGCCAGCGTAAGTAAAAGATAAATGTACCAAAATAAGAAGAAATTGTTACTTAACATATGTAGTTTTTAATTAATTTATTTCTTTGACTCTCTATGACACCAGGGGGTCGCCAGAATATTTCAACCTGTAAAGGGGTCGCGAAATGAAAAAGATTGAAAAACAATGGAATAAATGATTATGAATGTGAATATGTGAAATTTAAGATTAGGAGCATTTACAAGCGCAAAATAAACAAATTTAGTATCCACAAAAGGAATAAGGTAGTAATTAAAATTATGGTAGAAGGAGAACACAAGTATTTCGTGTTTATCTGACCATTTTTTTTATTTGATAGTCCTCAGGTGTGATCTGTGTGACCCCCTTGGTAAAGTACTAACTATTATATTATATCTGCAACTGATAGTTAAAAAAACATATAAATAATAAGAAACAGAATTATAAACCATATAATATAAATATGTCTCTCTCTCTCTTTTCGCGTCCCCATTACTGAGGATCGTGATTTCTTCCAATATTCCTAACAATGTTGCTCCATTTGTTTCTATCTTGAGCTGTTCTAAGAGCTTCGCAGAATGAGTTTCCAGCTGAATTCTTTATTTGTTCGGACCATTTAGCTGGTGATCGTCCTCTTGATCTTCTCCCCGAAACGTTTCCAAAAACAATTAATCTCTCCAAACTGTCATCACCTCTGCGAACCACGTGACCAAAGAATTGCAGTATTCGTTGCAGACATATTGTGGACAGCCTTTTTTTAATCTTGAGTTGGTTTAGAATGGAAACGTTTGTCCTATGAGCTTTCCAAGCTGTCCAAGCTGTCCAAGCTGTGCAATATATGTTATAACCATAAATATATGTTATAACTGTTAAACAATATAATTTCTATGATATTTCTTACATATGTAAGAAATAACAGAAGTGAAAGTCAATGCAATAATAACAGAATCCATAGAAGCACACATAGGAATCAGGCAAAGATATTCACTAGTCCTCTACTGTTTAACATATTGTTGGATGCAATATAATAAAACAAGCGAAAAAAAGAGGGTACGAAATGGACAATCGCGAAATCAAAAATTCTCTGATGCGCTGATGACGCCGTGTTAACAGCAGAAGTGCGAAGACGACCTACAAACATTACTGGACCAATTCAACATTAACGCAAAAGAAATAAATATGAAAATGTCAGCTCAAAAAACAAAAAGCTTAGTTATAGCCAAAGAACTAATAAGATGCAAATTGGAGTTAGACAATCAAATTATACAAATAATGACTTTAAAATATCTGGGAATTAATCTATCAGCCGAAAATAATATCGAAGAAGAGGTAAAAGACCAAATAATTAAAGCCAGTAGAACGCCTGGATGCCTAAACGACCCAATTTGGAAAAACAAAGACCTAATAGTGAAAACAAAGGCCTGAATATATTATGTCAGGTATTAGGTTATGACTTAGAGTTATAACTTACACGGCCAAAATAAGACAAGACACAAGCAAAACGCATAGATATTTTGTGACTAACGGAGTGAAGATCTTAAAAATAATTACAGGAAAACGACAGGGTAAGAAGTGAGGAAATCAGACGTATATGTGGGGTAGACAATATGGGTAAAGAACAGAAAGGAGACTGGAATCAACACATAAGCTGAATGTCAGCCAGGGACAAGTCACCGTTAGGCAAAATAAGTCTAGGACGCCCAAGGAAAAGATGGAACGTCAATTTTGAGAACAGAATAAAAGGCACCTTGGGAGAAAAACAGGCAGTACTGCCTATATAGAAGAAAAAGAAGCAGTAGAAGAAGAACTGACAGTGAATAAATAGTGATGGGCAAACAAGAGTGTTCTTGATTAACTACCCCTTACAAAGGTGACTCCCGTCCTTTTATATTATATATGGCGATCCTACCAGAATCGCCGTCGTACTAACGTGTT